>NC_141143.1:108192021-108492021 GCF_053477565.2 Lygodium microphyllum
GCCCAAATTTTCTAGCCAATGGGCAAGAAATCAATGTATGATGTGAAGATTCCACATTGATTGTACCAAAAAAAAAAGTAAATGCCAGTTAAGAGTCGCTGCTTAGAAAGGGCCAAAGCAAGGGGAAGCCCACCAATGATCACTCTCCAAAAAAAAAGACCTTGCATTTGCACGGGGTCTTATTCAAGCATCCGTCCATCACTATCATTTTCCTCCAAGCCTTGGATTTATTATGCATGTCCCAAATTACATTGGCTTTGGTAGCCGGCCAATGCTTGTCCTTAATCAAGAGATGATACACTTGGTTAGCTTAAGCCTTTTGAAGACAAAGACGAGTAGCAAGCTCTCTCTCTCTCTCTCTCTCAATGGCATAAGAGAGCTTTCCTAGCTCAATTGGAGAGAGACTTGTAATGGCCACTATTGAGGTGGGATTCTATAAAGACTGGGAGACTTTTCAAAAGCATTATTAGCCACACCCATCACGTAACTTGACACACAGGGCAATATATAGCGAGCTTCTAAATAGTATTAGATCAGCCCCTCTCCAAATCCATTAACACCCAATCCACAACAGTTACTTTCTTCACAAAGAGCATAGCTCCAAAAGCCATTGAGAGACTTCACACATGAAAGACATAGGATCATAATGGCTTGCTAGCTTAGCACTTGATATATGCTAGAGATATGGTTGCAAAACTTCTTACATACATGTTTAATAGAGCCATGTGCAAAGGTTTCCCAAAGAGTTGGTTCACTAATATCACTATGCCCATCCTCAACTCATGTCATCCCACCTTACTTGGTAATTATTGAACTATCATCGTTGGGCACACATTGGCCAAGTTTATTCCCCCATCCTTGAGTAGGGTTGAGTCGACGTGGGCAAAGAGAGTGAGCCTTAGAGCAAAGGGGCAGGTTGGGTTGGGTTCAAGAGGAGTTTTCTAACGTTGAACCATGTCAATATCCATTATTGAGGAGAGCACCATGGGAGATGGCTCTATCGTTACTTTCTAAAGGGCATTTGACATAGTGCTAAGGGCTAATTTGATGGTTATATAGCATGGGAGTACCTAGAGAACTCACCTAGGGTATTCAAGCATTGTATGAGCAAGTGATTAGCATAATACAGATACACGAGGGCTTCCAGCTCCTTTCCACTCCACCATTGGAGTGAAGCACGAATGTCCTCTCTTATGAACACTTGTAATATGTATTGATCAGATCTTCAACCACAACTCCAAGGCAGGAGACAAAGGATCCCACTCAGAAGTACTGGAATATCTCTCCTTGTATGGAGATGAGATTGTGCAGATAACAGATTTCCCACAAGGGTTACAAAGACATTTGGATGCAATGTACTCTTATGCCAAGATAGTGGACTCTCAATGAACCTTCGTGAAACCTAGGTTATGATGTTTAATATCACACCACAGTGGGTAAGGAGACCAACACCAAGCTTTACCTATGGGTAAAAAGAGGTGCAATATATGGATACTTTCACATATTTAGGGGTATCTTAGTTATAGAGACCCACTTTCTCTATGAGAGAGGCAGCACAGACTAGCCTAACACGAGATGTACAACATTGGGAGGGCTGGAGAGGATGTGCTCACATATTTCAAAGTGAGAGACTGCATCAAGGGAATGGTAGCATGTCCATGCTGAGATCATGAAACTCAAACCATGATGTGATTTGGGTAAACTAACACACAATATCGCCCTCTATAGCAAGTTATTGTGAGGACTCAAGGGTTACCCATACATTTTGTCTCTAGGGAGCTCTTATAAGCTATGCATTAATGATACTAATCACGTAAGAGTCTCCACCACAATTGAAGGAACCCCCAACTCAACTCTAAAAATATCATACAACACCGAAACTTTAGATCTGATCGTCCTAGAAATCATGGACACTACTCGTCTCCCTATTAACCTACATCAATCATATGTGCCACCTAATCTACTATGGTGGTCAAGGCAAGGTCTCAATTTCTATACTCCATACTCAAACATCCATAACTTAGTGTGGGGCTTTATTCATAAATTGGTTTGATCATCAAAAAAGATCTTATTCAATTGGAGACCAAGATGACATGGCTAACATCGGTACATGAGATGGAGATGAAGATGGCTTTCTACTAAGACGAAGATGGTTGTCTGATGGGGACGAAGATGACTTGAGACCATTTTCTTTGCACCACTAAGGATGGAACTATTATACACCAACAATACATGGATACCCACTTATTACATGGAATTAGGTGCACTATATTGGTTAGGCATACCTCTTCACATGTACTAGTTACCAAGACTGAAAGATATACATCTTCACTTCCAAAGGAGCATATGATTAGTTCCCCACACAATCTCTGCTTACATCAACCCAAGGATATTGATTGATCAAGTAGTTTGTCTTAGCTGATCCAAGTATCCTAGATCCCCACAGATTCATCAACAATACATGCATAGGAGAATACATCATATCATTGCTCCAAAGCCAAGTTCCCCCACGTTGTTCTCTACATGAAATGAGATTAAGGTTACGTGCAACATTCAATGACAAATTTCTTGAGATCATATGAATCCTCGTGACCGCTGAGTTGTCGAGGACCACACACGGGAAACAAAACTCCAAATTTGTCAAGCAATAGGACAGGAGACAAAGAGATGAAGTAATGTCTCATCACATGTTGTGCAAAATATACAACGACCAGCAAAGATCTTGTGAGCACACAACACATCCCTAGTTGGAAGACCCCCAATAAGCAACCTCCGCATAAACACTTTACCCTGATAAGGAACCTTAGACTTCCAGAGTTGGATGAATCTTTCATACCACTTCTTTTTGCTATCCCGAATATGCCATAATTTATTAGCCTTTCTAGTGACCCATCGCTTGGCCTCCACCATCTAATGATATATCTTATTAGCTCGCCTTTCCTCGAAATCATCAAGAAGCACAAAGATCCAATCTCGCCAGGGAGATGATAGTTGTAGTGCACGCAAAGGAGAGAACCTCAAAAGCATGTCCTATATAGACAACTAAATGTCATGATATCCTTGAGGCACCCAAAAGTGCTGATGAATACGCCAAAAAGAATAAAGACGGGGTTGCCCAGGAATGACACCATCAAGGACTATCTACAACTGCAAACGAGCCATCAAATTAAACTTGTCTCACTGCAAATCTTTATCAGGCCAATCCAACAACCTGGAGGTAGCTAATACTTCTCCTTGCACAAAATTCTCCTCCTTACGAAAATCAAGGGGGCGCAAAATTGCAAAACGTAACATCTCCTACCAAGATGCAATCAAATGAAAAAGAAGAAAAGACTAGGAGACCTTAATAGGCCTTGTGGAATTAAGCACGTGCCACCAAGAAATGTGAATAACTGTGCTACCATGAGAGAATCCAATCCTTCCTATGAAAAATTTTGCAATATCTGACCAAGGATGACTCTCTACATATAGTGCTTGCAAAAGAGCTAGTCTCAAAGCAACCATATGCAAATTAACATTCAATAAAGCTACTCTCTCCATCCTTTTAGGAGTGCTCACATGCTGCCATGAAATCCACACCTGGCCCAAGCGATTCCCTTTCTTTTTCCACAACATAAATCGGATAGGTTGAACCAGTTCCAAAAGAGACTTCTTAGTCCAAGGAAGCAATGGCAAAAAAAACGAAATCATATTGATCATGATACATTGAGCAACTTTAAGTCTCACATGAAGAGGCCAGCTTTAAGATTTCCAACACATGAACCGATCGTAAATACACGATGGCATCCAATCAAGCAAGGCACGAGGAGCTACATCGACACCAATAGGCAAACCCAAGTGTCTCGTTATATCTCCCTTAGAGATCACAACTCCGTGCCAACCCAAGGCTTGTAAATCATTCTCCATACAAGAAAGTAGTGTAGATTTCTAAGCATTAATATGAAGTCCCGATGCCAAAGCAAAAAGATTCCACGCAACCATTGCCCAATTAGCATTAGTGCAATCAACCATAAGGAACATAAAGGAATTATTAGCCAAAGATTGACCCACACCATTGGGAAGAGACAAACCAACAATCTCACCTTGATCGGCCAACCTATCCAACAATGAGGCCATCGGGTGAGTGACTAAAACAAATAGCAAAGGGCTAAGAGGGCAGGGGCAGCCTTGCCGAAGAGACCGAGACAAGGTAATTTCATCTGTGATCCCTCTATTAAGTGCAATACGAGCCATAGTACCCTGTCTAATGGTATCAACAAGGGAAATCCTGCGAGGACCAAACTAATGGTGGACATTAGCTGCCGCAAAAAAGACTTGCTAGCATGATCAAATGCCTTTTCAAGATCAAGCTGAAGCATAACAACATGCTGGCTTGAAGCTTTGGCATAATCAATCCCCAGTTGAACATTCAAAATGTTATGTGTTATATTTTGACCCCTATTGAACCCATATTGACATGGATGAACCAAGTGTAGAAACACTTTCTGCAATCTATTGGCAATGATTTTAGAGATAATTTTATATAAAGAACCCATAACGGAAATGGGTCTCCATTGTTTCAAAGAGGTCGGAGAGGGAACCTTAGACAACCGAATGATAGCAATCTTCTAGTCTGAAGGTATCATACCAAAATTCCACACTTATTGACACATGCAAGTTAATGGATCCTAAGCTGCTCAACATGGGCTAAAAACAGCTCATTAGGAAGCCCATCCCAACCACAGCTTTTCCTTCGAACACATCTTCCACTTCATCCTCTAAAATATCAGCCTCCATCAAATCAACCCATTCTGGCTTAACTTGGTAACTAACCAAATCGCAAATGTATTGGCGAGCAGAGTGGACAACATTAGAAAGAATCTCCTGTGGACCCAACAAAGATTTATAAAAGTCAACACACAGTTGAATGATGGAAGCAAGATCAATCACCATTACATATTGCTCGTCCATCATGCACACAATATTTTTCCAAGTATATTTCTGGTGTAAACGAGGAAATAAATTATGAGATTGACAATTATTATCATGTAAAGCTTCCGCTCTTGCCTGCAATTTGTATTTAGCATATTCCTCTTCTTGAAGAGATTGAACTCTACATTTCAACCATTCAATGCATGTGAACAAGTCTTCAATGGTATCCCCTGACTGATACTACAGAGACGACAAGTGGGCCAACAAAGATTACACATGCTGCAATTCAGCACGCAAAGAGGAAGCATGTTAAAAACCATACTGTTGAGATAACACTCGTGCATTATCAAACAGCCCATGCTTCCATCCCTGCAAATAGAACCCTGGAACTAAAAGAAACAATCAATTGCTGAATCCATTTCAAAAACTAATTTTGCAACAAAAAAGATTGGTTGAAACAAAGAGGCAAACGAGCAAGGAGAGCCTTAAAGGCATGAACGGATCTGTGGGTCAATTCCAAAACCAAAGGATAGTAGTCTGACAAAACATGTTGTCACTCCACCCACATATCAATGACTGCAGGAAGAAAAGAATCACTTTGACAAATGTAGATCCTATCAAGTCTAGCCCAAGTGTTTGGATACTGAAGAGAACGATTAGTATATCCAGCCTGTGAAGGATGCATCCAAGACCACATATCCTGTTTCAAAGACACAACTGCCAGAGCATCCCAAGCATGTCGCTCAGGACCATCTATGACCAAGTGTGGTGAAGTCGCTTGATCCGCAGATACAAATTCATTAAAATCACCCATAACAAAGCCTTAATGAGCCATGGCAAGGCAATGCAAGTCATTCCAAAGCTGATGACGTTCCCGAGCAATAGGAGGAGCATACGTGCCCACCAGCCACAAAAACTCTCCCTCATATAGGATTTCCAATACCAGAAATTTGTGGCGAGGGTCGTGAGAAACCAAGGATGGTTGCAAGGAAGATCTAACGGCCAACATAACTCCAGATTTATGTGAAACCCGACCACTAAAAAAAAACTGTATAATCCTTATATACATAAGAAGATCCTGCCAAAGCATGTTTTTTGTACTCCACCTCACAAAAAACATCCCAATTTCTAGCTAACACAACTTTCCACAATCGATACTGCTTACTGCTCGAAGAAATACCTTTAACATTCCATAAAGCAAGTCTCATGATAAATCACAAAAAAGAAAACTATTGAATCACCACTTTCCATTTCCCTTTAACATCAATAGCTTTAGTTGCTTGAAATCTCTCCATCTCACTTCGAATCACATCTAAAAGATCTGTCCTCTGCAAACTAGTTATTGAAGCACAAGAAGGAAACTGTTGTTGCTGCTAAGAACGAAAAACATCCCAACGAGGGACATGCCTCCCACGCGCGTCAAAGGGCAAAGCAGAATCTAAAGCCCTTTTATCGTCCGCACTAACTACAAAAACATGTGAAGATTGCGGTTTCATATAAAACCCCCTACCTCTGTGTTGAAAAGTTTAGTGATAGGGTATGGAGGTGGGTGGTCGAATGAGAATCTTGTCTAGCATTACCTCTAACCACAGTCCCAAGTATCATCATGAGGAGGCAAATTTCGACCAACCTAAAGCGATGCATGCTCAATACCAGCTTGGGAAAAATCCTTCTTTCCATTATCATGTCCATGCTGGACAAGAGGCACAGAATTAGCTTCTGGCTACTGAACCATCTGTTGCTGAGGATGATGCTCTTGCATATCCATATCAAGATCCAAAGAACGTTGCAATACCTCAGGGCTTCTATCACAATTTGAAATGAAATGGCCCAATCGGCCACATCTAAAATAGTGTCCAACAAATGTGCCCCATTTAAGCTCATAAGCCAACATTTGCAACCTAGGAACCTCAAAACGAATTTTGGTTGGGCAAGGTTTCCCTGTATCCCAAAGCATAAAGGCCCTGTTCATATTGCGAGAGGCCAACCTGAGGCTCCACCACCACCTCACCAAGGGTTCTCAAAACCAAAGAAAGAAGTCGCCAAAGATGTGCAGAAAAATCAACCACCTCCACCCAAATTGGGGATGCCTACCTAAGGACCTCTTGAAACTCAACCATAGGCCTCCATGGGACCATATGTACTAGCTGACATCTGTGTGTGTGTGTGTGCGCGCGCGCACACACGCGCGCACACACGCACAAACACAGTTCACTGACCTCTCTTAAGCAATCAAAGTTAACCTCCTCCAATAGCACATTCAAATCCCCTAGTCAAATGGACAACCTAGAGCTTGTCAAAGAGCAACTCTCTCAGTATCTCAATTGCCAAAGTCAACCCCTAGCTCATTAAACAGCCGTACATCTCAACTAACACAATCCTCACTTTTCTTTTTACATTTCCTTGGTTTTTCGCATTTTGTGTTTCCTTTTCCTAAGGGTTGTCCTCTCTCTCTCTCTCTCTCTCTCTCTCTCTCTCTCTCTCTCTCTCTCTCTCTCTCTCTCTCTCTCTCTCTCCATGAAGATAATTGAATTAAGAAGTAGTAAATATTTACATGAGACCATCAAGTCAACATTCTCTCTGTATCTCTTACATTCTATTACATCAGACCATCAGGTCGGCATACTCAATCTCTCTCACACTATCTCTGTAGAAATTTACAAGATGCGAGCAGGCTCTCAGAACAACCTATTAAATAACCAATTCTAATAAATCAGACAGAAAGAACAGCTGGAGTAGAGCAAACAATCTCCAGCCAGGAAACAGCAATGTCCGGAAGGACCATGCCAATTGACATCATAGAAGTGATTTGCCATAACATCAATCCACGCACACGGGCCACATGCCCATGGATGCCCAATGCCGAATCAAAAATAAAGGCATTGCGAGTACGCCATATGTGCCATAGGGCTGTCCATCTAAGAAAATGAAATAGGCAAGAACAATCTGAAGACAAATATGGCATAGAGGACATATTTCCCATAATCCACAAACGAACTGGCATCCGGTGCTAGGTCACCGAGAACCACACACGGGAAATTAAATTCCAGATCTGTCGCGCAAGAGGGCAAGAGACAAAGAGGTGAAGCAATGTCTCATCACATGTGGTACAGAAAACACAACGCTCTGCAGAGATCTTTCGGGCACGGAGCTCTTCTCCCGTTCCCCAATGAGCAGCCTCCACATGAACACTTTACCTTGATACAGAACCTTAGACTTCCAAAGCTGGATAAATCTGTCCCGCCACTTCTTTTTGCTATCCCTGAGATGCCAAAACTTATTAACCTTCCCCGTGACCCATCTTTTAGCTTCCACCATCTGATGATATATCTAATTCACTAACCTTTTCTGAAAGTCATCAAGAAGCACAAACTTCCAGTCACGCCATGGATGCAATGGTTGTAACGCAGACAAAGGAGAGAGCCTCTAAAGAGAGTCTTGTATTGACGACCAAATGTCCCTGTATCCACGAGGCACCCTAAAGTACTGACGAATACGCCTAAAAGAATAAAGGCATGGCTACCCAAGAATAACCCCATCACAGACTGTCTTCAACCCTAGCCATCCGATTAAACTTATCTCGCTACAAATCTTTGTGTGGCCAATCCAACAACCTTGAGGAAGCCAGTATTTCTCCTTGTAGGGAATTTTTCTCCTTACAAATATCCGGAGGACGCCAGACAGCAAAACGAAGCATCTCCTGCAAGAAAGCAATTAAATGAGAAAGGAGAAAAGACTGGGAGACTTTTATGGGCCTCATAGAATTAAGTGCATGCCACCAGGAAGCATGAATAACCGTACTTCCATGAGAGATGCAATTCTTTTCTATGAAGAATTTGGCAGTATCTGGCCAAGGATAACACTCAATACATAGACTCTGCAAAAGGGACAGCCTCAAAGCGACCATATGCAAATTAACATCCAACAAAGCTGCACTCCCCATCCTTTTTAGAGTGGTGACATGCTGCTAGGAGATCCATACCTGCCCCAAACAATTGCCTTTCTTTTTCCATAGCATAAATCTGATAGGCTAGACCAAATCCAAAAGGGACTTCTTAGTCAAGGCAGCAATGGCAGAAAGAGGAAAATCATACTGATCATAATGCATTGAGCCACTTTTAGCCTAATGTGAAGAGGCCAACTACAAGATTTCCACTACATGAACCTGTCATGAATTCGGGATGCCATCCAATCCAACAAAGCACGGGGAGCAACCTCCACACCAATAGGATATCCCAGGTGTCTAGTTATATTGCCCCTCGAGATCACCATTCCATTCCATCCCAAGGCATGTAGATCATTCTCTATACAGGAAAGAAGGGTGGATTTCTGAGTATTAATGTAAAGACCCAATGCCAAAGAAAAAAGGTTCCAGGCCACCATTGCCCAATTGACATTAATAGGATCCGCCTTGAGGAAAATAAAAGAATCATCTGACAAAGATTGGCCCACCAGCTAATCATCGCCAGGAAGAGATAACCCAACTATCTCACCTTGAGTTGCCAACTTATCCAATAATGAGAGCACTGGGTGAGCTACCAAAGCAAACAACAAGGGGCTGAGTGGACAGCCTTGCCAAAGAGACCGAGATAAGGCGATTTCCTCCATAATTCCTCCATTAAGAGCAATATGGGCCATAGCACCCTGATTGATGGTATCAACTAGAGAAAACATACGGGGGCCAAAACCCATTGTAGACATTAATTGCCACAAAAAAGACCAACTAACATGATCGAATGCCTTCTCAATATCTAGTTGAAGCATAACAACCTGTTGGCTAGAGGCTTTGGCATAATCGATTCCTAGCTGGACATTCAAAATGTTGTGCATTATATTACAACCTTTAATGAAACCATATTGACGTGGATGAATGAGGTGCGGAAATACTTTCTGCAATTTGTTGGCAACAATCTTGGAGAAGATTTTATATAACAATCCCATAACTGAAATGGGTCTCCATTGCTTCAAAGAGGTCGGAGAGGGAATTTTGGGCAAAAACCTAATGACTGCAATCTTCCAATCTGAAGGCATCATACCTGAGTTCCACACTTGCTGATACAATCGACTTAATGGGTCCTTTAGCAGTTGCACATTGGCTGAAAACAGCTCATTAGGAAGCCCATCCCAGCCTGGACTTTTCCTTCAAGGCAAGTGAGACAGCACGTCTTCCACTTCCTCTTCAGAAATATCGACCTCCATGTTCGAACAGAGAGAACGGCATCTGGTTTTTGTATGCTGATGTAGAGAGTGCTCTACTCATGGAAGAAATGAATCGGCAAAACAATGCAGCCGGTAAGTCTTCCAGTGCTTTGCATACTAGGGGCAGATCACAGCAGAAAGGAAAAATCACGTGGTAAGGATGTTGAATACCATCATTGTGGCAAGAAGGGTCACTTTAAACGTTATTGCAATGACAGTGGGAATGATATACTCTTTGTCTCTTCACACTTGCAGATATGGATGATGACATGCACACTTGGATTCTAGATTCAGGTGTTTCCTTTCATGTCACCCCTCATCGTGAGTGGTTTTCTGACTATACAGGGGGTCAACATGGCGTTGTCCATCTTCGGAACAACTATACATGTGACATTGCAGGTATTGGCAATGTGCAGTTGCACTTTCAACATGGTTCTGTCTTCACACCAGCATGTACGGCATGTACCTTAGCTCAAGAAAAGCTTCATTAGCGCAGGGCAACTAGATGACAATGGATTTCATACCACCTTTGGTGATGGGAAATGGAAGATCTGTAAGGGATCTAGAGTGATTGCGAGAGGTTGTAAAAGCGATACCTTGTATCCTCTCCATGTATCTAGTGTGCATGACCATGTTGTTATCGTGACCAAGCAGCCAAGTGTTTCTTTGTGGCATGGCCAGCTGGGACACATGAGTCAAACCTGAATGAAAGTGCTTTCTCGTTTGGGTTACTTGCCTTGTCTTCGTTATGCTGATTTTGAGCATTGTGATCATTGTGCTTATGGTAAACATGTTAAGATGTGCGGGATCTAGAGCATGGCAGATGCGAAAGCTATGGAGGTTGAAAGAGGAAGAAGAAACTCATGAATACATTGACCTTGACAAAGACAAATTGTCACACAAGTGAATTAGGTTCCAAGATTGAGACTTTGACTCATAAACACAACCTTGTATATGGACAGTGACATTGACACTTTACTAGAAAGAAAAGAGTACTGTCATTACAATTAGAAAAAGAGTGCAAGTACAATGCTTTATAGGAATTGAGTGGTGGTACTTTCTCCTACTTTACATATGGGATTCTAATCCTGAGTCCTCATTGCTTCTCACAAAGGAACTAAAGTAGGTATGATTGCAAATATCTCAACACCCCTCCTCAATCACAACCAAAAGTACAAAGTGTGTAGAGGCTTTAGTGAAAGCAACACCTGCAAAGTGTGGACCCACCATAAACGTGGCAAAACACCAGATGCTTCCGCAGAAAAGGCTAAGTGTGGGTACCACAAACATGATGGGCATCCAGAGGCTGTAGCAGGGGCCTTGCAAAGTATACAGAGGCTGTAGTACAAGGATAACTGAGGAGTTTACAAGATTATGTTTGAGACATTAGGGCTAGGAAATACAAAGCTAAAAAAGTCTATCTGAATAGAAGGACTGATGAGGTTTCTCCTTCTCTTGGTGGTCTTCTTCTTCGTTTGCTCCATTTTCTTCTTTTTCTTTGACTGCAACTAGATAGGCTTTTTGGGACCTCTTTCTTGCATGGCAGAACTTCTCAATGTGTCCGGTCCTTTTGCAAAAATCACAGAAGAGCTGATCATTCTTGCCTTTGTACATGTTGCCAACATATAATGCATGCTCATCTCTAGAGGTACTTGGTTCTTCCTTAGTTTTTAGCTTCTTTTCCTCTTCTAACAGTGATGCCTGGATATCAACAAGTTTAGGATTTGGCATGTTGATTAAAGTTGTTGATACATTATTATATTCAGGAGGCAAACTCTTAAGTAGAACACCGATGCAAACATCTCCTTCCATTTTAATATTGATTCCTGCAAGTGGGTTAGAAGTCCTTCCATGTAATTTACATGTGTGGCAAGTAATGTACTGGACTTCATTTGAAGCCTGAAAAACTCAATCAGAAGACCATACTGTGATGATTTAGACTGTGTACCGAACAAGGTGTCAAGTCTCTTTCATGTATCCTGTGAGGTCTCACAGTTATCTACATGGTGAATATAGCTGTCGTCTAGCTCCAGTTTGATAATGGCATGGGCCTTATCATCGTTCTTTTACGAAGCTACAGCAAGATCTGCATCACGAGGCTTCTTTTCTTTTCCAGTGGTAATGGCCCAAAAGTCCTTCTTCATCAGAATGAGTTTGATGCGGGTCTGCCAGGTGTGAAACCCGACTCCTTTGAAGCGAGTAGTTGGAGAGTCTTTGCCCATGTTAGACTTATGGAAACAGTAGCAAATCAACTTCAAACTTATTAAATTTGAGCAGCAAAAGAGTTGTTTGACAGAGACAAGTGCTAAAAAGCACTAACTGAGTGTTAATGAACACCAAATCAACAAAATCCTTTACTCTTTTTAAATCCAAGTCTAATCTTCCCCTTTTTGATTTGATGTTGATACCTTCAAATTTGAGTGACAGGACTTTAATGAACTTCAGATAATATTGCTCAATTATTAAAATCCCTGTTGATAATTTCAGTGAGAGAAACAGTGAAAAATGTCAGAATTTTGAAGCTTTGGCTATGGCTTCTACATTAGGGTTTCTGGGGGCAGCATGGTTTTTTGCTGACTGCAGGAGCTATGGTGAATCATTTTCAAAAAAAATTTAATGAAAATGTAGCTCTCTTCAAGGCCTATCAAAGCCCTATGATCCTCGTCCAGATCGTGGCCCGTATCGATAGCAGCAGCAGCTCGAACGTCAACAGGTGCAGTTTAGCTAGATTTCCGCGATTTCGTCAATGCCGGAGCAGAGGGTGATCAATGTCATCGATGTTGGTGCTGGGATGAAGCACCCTGATGTAAGGAATGATTCCTTAGAAGGAAGTAAGAGGAGATATGCTTTGTGTTGGGAGATTCAAGGACTCCAATCAAGGTATGTCCTGTAGGTCACAGATTTAGGCTATGGTAGTGACTGACAATTTGAGTAATGCTGAGCTATGGAGTGGCCAATGTCAAGCTCTTAAGTGATACGGAGAAGCCTTGGGAGTCAAGGAACAAATGTCCAGAAGAGAGCAGGTTCAGATATGACCTGTGGAGAGAGATCCAGGAGCTTCAAGTTACCAGGGTGCTGCTGGCTATGGTTGCCAAGAAAGGTCAAGTAGAGATAGAGGTGAGAAATGGAATCATGAGCTGGACTTGAGCTGACTTGAGGTTAAGAGGGACTAAGAGAGCAGAGAAGGGAGTTATGCCATGCCCATGTTAAGATGTGCGGGATCTAGAGCATGGCAGATGCGAAAGCTATGGAGGTTGAAAGAGGAAGAAGAAACTCATGAATACATTGACCTTGACAACGACAAATTGTCACACAAGTGAATTAGGTTCCAAGATTGAGACTTGGACTCATAAACACAATCTTGTGTATGGACAGTGACATTGACACTTTACTAGAAAGAAAAGAGTACTATCATTGCAATTAGAAAAAGAGTGCAAGTACAATGCTTTATAGGAATTGAGTGGTGATACTTTCTCCTACTGTGCATATGGGATTTTGGTCCTGAGTCCTCACTGCTCCTCACAAAGGAACTAAAGTAGGTGTGATTGCAAATATCTCAACAAAGCATGCACAAACATCTCATAAGAAGTCTCTTTTGCTAAAATCTTCACCTCTAGAGTGTACATTCTAATGTATGTCAGATGCCAGGGTTGTCTTTAGGGGGAAAGAAATACTTTGTCACCTTTGTCGATGATGCTACACAGAAGGTATAGGTTTACCCTATTCGTAGCAAGGACAAAGTCCTTGGCAAGTTTCAAAAATTCTTGGCATTGGTTGAAAATCAAACTGATAAGAGACTTAAGTGTCTTCGCTCTGATAATGGTGGGGAATATGCGTCCAAGGCCTTTCAGGCATTTTGTAATAGCAAAGGGATAAAGAGGGAGCTCATTGCCCCTCATAAGCCACCCCAAAATGGAGTTGGAGAGCATATGAATCGGACCATACAGGATAAGGTCCATACGATATTGTCTCATGCTGCATTACCCCATGGTTTTTGGGCACAGGCTGTTATGACAGCCGTACACTTGATTAATTGCTCACCAAACAGGACTTTGGTTGGGGGGGGGAGGGGGGAAAGAGGGGGGAGTTCCCCAATAAGCGTGGTCGAGCAAGCCACTATGCACACTTGAAAGTGTTTGGCTGCGAAGCATTCGTACACATATAAAAGGCATGATGGCCCTTTATTCCCAACAACCTCCCACCTAAAGGCAATGTGCCTTAAGGGGTGAAAAGAATCAGCTAAGTCTAGGCATGTACAAGGCTGAAATACATATATCTATCCAACTCCCATCATCTGTCGGCAATGAGAAAACCGCTATGCTGAAAGACCCTTCGTGAGAAGATCTACAAGTTATCATCTATATGCACTTCGACAAGCTCAATGCTCTTGTTGTCAAGTACATCTCTAATGAAGTGATACTTCACATGTATGTGCTTCGTCTTTGCATAAAAGATGGGATTCCGTGCTAGCATGATAGCACTCTGACTATCACAATGAAGAACACGTAACTCTGTAATGCCAAGCTCTCCCAGCAAACATGAAAGCCATAAAGCCTCCTTGCATGCCTCAGTGGCAGCCACATACTCTGCCTCTGTAGAGGCAATGCAACATACTTTTATAGCCTAGAGATCCAAGAGACTGCTCCTCCTGTGAAGGTAAACACATACCCAAAAGTGGTCTTTCTACAATCCGCATGACCAGCATAGTCTGCATTCGTAAAACCAACGACCGATGCCTTTTGCTTTCCAAAGCAAATGCACAAATCCTTTGTGCCTTTGAGGTATCTCATAATGCCTTTCACTGCTTCCCAATGATTTTTACCAGGGTGTGCCATGTATCTGCTAACCATTCCCATTGCAAAGGCAATGTCAAGACGTGTAGCAACCATAGCATACATCAAACTGCCAACAACTGAAGCATATGGTATCTTGGCTATTTCAGTCTTCGCATCATCAGATGTAGGGCTATCCTCTGCACAGAGTTTCACATATGGAGACAATGGAACCCCAATTGTTTATATCGTGAGAAATGAAGACAATTGCAATGTGAGATATCTATTGGAGCTATTACACACAGGCAAGCTTAATTGATC
The DNA here is from genome assembly GCF_053477565.2 of Lygodium microphyllum. Classification (NCBI taxonomy): domain Eukaryota; kingdom Viridiplantae; phylum Streptophyta; class Polypodiopsida; order Schizaeales; family Lygodiaceae; genus Lygodium; species Lygodium microphyllum. The sequence goes on from NC_141143.1 coordinate 108,207,225, forward strand.
TCTAGATACCTAGTGTAAAGAAAGAAATGAGCATATTTAGCCAAAGTGGAGGCAAAGATATACCAATTATTTTTGCAACTGTAAGAGGGCATGTAAAACTCTTCAAGACAGACAGCTACATAGTCCGGTCACCGAATGCATGGTACAACTATACAAGCAAGGCAAGCTCCCTACATCTCTCACACCCCATCCATCTTGCAATTCATGCTTTATTACAAGGATGGTGACAGAGGTGATTCATAGATGCAACATGGAAAGGCACAATATCATAATGGAAACATTTTATACATGCAGGTGAGATCTTTGCTCTCTATTGATGCACATTTTTAATCTAGTCGCGTGTCAAGACTTTCTCACTAGTTGGACAAAGTACACGATTGTACCGTTCTATTAGAGTAGGGATCCTATGATACCAAAGAATTACAAGACAAGCATGATTGGTCACTACTTCGCCAAGATATATAGCTGCACGCTAAAGCATGAGCTCAATACATAGATGGAGAGAGATGTGTTTGGTGCATAGGGCCAAGTATGTTTCAAAGAGGGTTCGCTATGCTCAATCATATATAAACCTCTCAAAGTGATTATAGAGAAGGGCAAAGCCACTAGTAGACTCCATGTCAAATCTACATCATTGTAACCAAACAATTGCACCACCAAATCACCCTCATAAAAGATACCACATTCCAACATGACCTTAAAGTACATACCACAAGACACATCTCACATTGTCCAAGTGAGGCTTACGAGGCACCTTCATAAACTCACTCTCCAAACCAACTATGTACTTACAATTTGACATAGTGATCACAGTGAAGATCAAACTTTCCACCATCTTCATATACATTGTAATATCCTCCAATATCTCACCCACATCAATGTAAAGAAATACCTTGACACAAAAACAAAAACAGAAATCGTACGACAAAGCACAGACTAATCAAAGAACCCAGTTAAGGTAACTCAGAGACAATGAACACACGAAATAAATGAAGTGATATGACTACTCAATATACAATGTTGATGTAGCAAACACACTATACAGTGAATGAATACTGAACCTTGAACTCTTGTATCTCAAGGATCAAGGCAAGTGTAATGAGCTAGAGAGTGTGTCGTACTCTGAACGCATCTTGAATCGTAGCAAGGCAACCTCCGGATATCGAACACCAATAAACGCAGTCAAGAAAGGTTGGATCTGATACAGACAACAGTGCAGGAGAGAAAATGACTAAAAACACAAGCTGCAGGAGAGAGAAAACAGCAAACACAAGCAATGGAGATAGAAAATCTGCTGCGGCAGGCTGAGAAGAGAGAAAAACAACAGCGATAGTCGAGAGGAGAGAGAAAACTAAGTAGGCGGCAAAACTGGAGAGTGATCAGCAATAGTCGCTCTTCTATAAACAGCTACAAATTGTGGGTGGAAGGCTGGAAATAGGCGTAAAATTGAAAATGATAGCAAGGGACAGCTGAGATTCTAATGTCCTCCGGGAAAGGGTTGTGGGCAGCAAGTTGAAAACACCTAAAACTTGCAAAAACGAGATTTGTCACTGATTAGAGGGCAACATACTTATTTATAGAAAGTTTGGACCCTCCCAAGTGGGTTTGTGCTTATGGGACATGGACACTCTCTAGAAATGCATTTCTTTTAAATAAACCAAGTTACTTCATTAATTAAGTATGATTTGGGACTGTTTAAGTAAAGTTAATGCATTTTTAGCTCAACATCCCCTTTCAGACCCAATAACGGTGCCACGAGAATAAAGGCCAGTCAAGCCCTTTTTCTTTGCTTTTACCCCAAGGCGTCCCATCCCAAAGCAGCCTAAGCATCTGACAAAGGATGCATGTCAGTTGCCCTGTGATCTACTAAGACTACATAGGAAACGGTTATCTTACCAGGGCAACCCAAGTGATCACCCCAGAGAGAACAGGGCATCAGACAAAGAATGCACGTTGGCTTCCCAATGGCCTACGAAGCCCTACAAAGGCAAATGGAATCAACTATGGACTTTTTTTTAATGGCCTTTTTACACTTGATAGATTTAGCATTAAATGAGGGTTGTAAATTAGGTTTTGTCCTATTGAGTATCTGTGCCCCAATACTATAGGAGAGTGATAAGGGAGGGTCAACAGACCCAAGACTTTCACAAAACAAGCATACTATCCCTACCATTACTGGGTGTCGGTGAAGAAGGAAAATGACTAAGGTGTGGGTATAGCAAATAAGTGATGCAAGCAAGACAAGCAAAGGAAGCAAGCTAGGAAAAAACTGCCTTGGAGACTACCATGTGCAATGCCACAAATCTGGTGGATTCAAGTCGACCACTCCAAAAGATAGAAAATGAATAAATACACACAAATACATGTTTACATGAATAGAATACCAATGCATAAGGTAATGCAAAGGGAGATGCAATATGTCATGCTCACGCAAAATGCTATGCAATGGTGCCACTTAGATACTGCCCTTGCAAGGGAATTGTTCACTTGTCCATTGCCCTTTTACAATCATATCATCATGACAGTGCGGATGAAGTTATAAATGTCCATAATACAATACAAAAGAACAAATGAATGTCTAAAAACTATAAGCATCATCACTGTCACTATCAAGAGAATAAGCCGCCCCCTCTCAAACTAGAAGGAAAAGCAAGAGGAAAGCATCCTCTCCCCGTCAATCTAAAGAAATAGGGGGCGGTATACCCAAGCCAATCATGGGTAGTAGGTACTAAAGAACTGGCCCGTTGACCGCTTTGGTCAAGATGTCCGCAAAATTATTTGATGAAGACACAAACTCTAGGCGGATAGTGCCTAGCTCTACCTAATCTTTGGAAAACTGGAAGTGAACTCCCACATACCGCGTTCGTAATGTGATGATTGGATTGTCCGCAAGAGCAATGGCACTCTGGTTATTTCAATAAACAATGGTGGGAGAGTCGCAAGAAAAATGAAGCGTCGCCAGTAAACTCAAGTAGATGGTCTCGGTAGTGCCATCGAAGAGAGCCCTATACTCAGCCTCGATAATTGAAGCTGCCAGCATCTCCTATTTACGGCTAGACCAAGAAATAGGAGCCATGCCCAAGGTAAAGAGATAGCCACCATGGGAACACCAAGTGTCAAGATCTCCTGCCCAATCAGAATCAGTATACCCCTGTAAACATTAACTAGAATCATATATCAAGCCATAAGAATAAGTACATTGTAAATAACGCAACACACGAAGACATGCAATCCAATGTGACATCCTAGGTGTTGTGAAATACTGATTGAGTATGCTAGCTAAGTAAGCTAAATTTGGCCTAGCATGAATCAACCAAAGAAGTTTCCCTAAAAGAGATCGATAGGTGTGTGCATTGAAGGGCTGACCTATGATATCCTTCAACAAGTGGACAGTAGAATCATACAAACATAAAACTCTCATTTCGGCACTTAGAAACGAATTAACGCATTCTGGAAGGTCTGAGTCCAAGAAAAGCTGGCGGAACGTTTCAGTTCATTCCTTGTCCCATTCCTGTCCATTTTGAGCCGTTCTTTGGCCGTTCCCTGTTTGAAATGGCCATTCCAATAGCAGGGCATTATTTTTTTAAATGTCGGTCTTGTCTTGTCTTGCCTCGCACCAGCTGGCCAGACTCTCTCCTCTCCTAATTATTCTCACAACTCGCCTACCGTGACTCTTGCCCCGCCTCGTGCCAACTGGCCCCACTCCGCCTCTCTCACATACTTGACCCGCCTCCCTCCTCTCTCGACTGCCTGGCCCGACTACCAAGCCCGCCTCCCGACTCGCACTTGCCTGGCGCTCCTCTCTCCTCCCTATAATTTCATGAATTATGTCTCTAATTTCACGAATTATAGTTGATATGATCTCTCTCTCTAGATCCTACGACTTAAGTGTTGATTCTCTCTCTCTCTCTCTCTCTCTCTCTCTCTCTCTCTCTCTCTCTCTCTCTCTCTCTCTCTCTCTCTCTCTCTCTCTCTCTCTCTCTCTCTCTCTCTCTCTCTCTCTCTATATATATATATATATATATATATATATATATATATATATATGTTTTTTTTTTCAGGAAGTCTTGCTCTCCGTTCTTGGTAATTATGAGCAAAATCAAAAGATGTAGCCACTGGCTATGTCTGATCCGTAGTATATTGTTCCACAAGCTGAAGTGCGTACTTTTGCTGGGACAAAAATATAGCCCCTAGATTAAACTACATTCATCCCCAAGAAATAAGACAACAAACTAAGGTTTATCATCTCAAAGGTAGCACTAAGCTTTGTCTTAATTTCTGCGATGGCAACAAAATTTGAGCATGTGTGATGAGTAAGTCATCAACGTAGAGCAGGATATAGTTGACCCCCTCTGCAATAGATCGAATATATAAGTTCGGGTCATAAGGGATAGAATGGTATCCGTGAGTGTGTAAGAACTCATCCATCCTATGGAACCAAGACCGCGGCACTTGCTTCAGCCCATAAAGAGCTTTCTACAAGCGGAATACCTTATCCCTCGGGTTCCCAGACGGAAAGCCCGGTGTCTGCGACATAGACTTCCTCCTCGAGACAACCATTCAAGAAGGCACTCTAGACATCCATCTAATGTATCGGCCAACTGTGGTGAGCAGCAAGCAGAAGTAGCAACTAAAAATATGTCAACCGCGCAATAGGGGCAAAGGCCTCTTCATAATCAATGCCATGCTTCTGTCGAAACCCTTGCACTACAAGGCGAGCCTTATACTTGTCTAAAGTCCCATCAGCTTTTAGCTTGGTCCTAAAAATCCGCTTTGTCCCGATGACTTTCTTATGGCTTGAACGATCCACCAATGTCCAAGTCTCATTTCGGTCAATACTCTCTAGCTCCTCCTCCATGGCCTCTCACCATTGAGGGTGCTAAAAAGTCTCCTACCATATATCCGGCTTAAGGTGCGCTATGTAACCAGCTGTAAACAGCAATGCAAATGATGCCTCAAGAGAGCAAGCTGAACAGATCTTCTAAGTCCCCTCTCGAGTGGAATCCAATGGTAAGATCCCCGAATCCCGCATCATCTGTTGGTACCAGCGAGGTAACCGGTCTCGCGAAGGGGGCCTAGGAGCTAAAGAATCTACAGGAATGTCAGGAGTGGGAAGTAGACCAGGCTCAATATGCACAATCTTTGATGATGTGGAAGGAGTAATCAAATCAGAATCCAGTACATAGGACTGTACGATATCCCTCTCTTCAAAAACGACGTCCCTTCGAACGATCACCTTACTTGTTCAAGGATTGAACAAATGATACGCTTTTGTTTCAGAGGAATATCCAACAAAAATAAGATCAACTCGGAGAGTAAGCTTTCCTATATTATCATCAGGTGTGTGTAAGGCACGTGTATAGGCAGGACACCCGAAGATTCTAAAGTGGAAAATAACATGCCGAGAGCCAAAGAATACCTCATACGAGGTCTTTTGAGGAAGAGCCGCAATCGGCACCGGTTGAGAATGTATGGCATAGTGTTAATAGCATCGACCCAAAGGCGCTCAGGGAGCTTTGCTGCGAACAGCATAGAGCGTGCCATTTCCATGATTGTCCTGGTTCCTACACTCTATGACCCCATTTTGAGAGGGGGAGTTGGTAGAGGTGAGCTAGTGAGAGATGCCATGCTACTATAGAAACTCGGAAAACTCGTGCTCACCACCGCTATCACTCATCGTGCAACCAACATGATGTCTAGTCCGGTCATGAACCAATAGCACCCAAGCAGAAAAATATGTAAAAGCATTTGACTTATGCTTGAGAAAGTACACCCACATGTATCTAAAATTATCCTCCACTATCAAAAAGACGTACAAAGCGCCATTCAAGGCGGTAGTGGATGTTGCCCCACAAAGATCAACATGAATCAATCTAAGAGGCGCCTCAACACGATGTGTGGACTATAGAGGAAGGGGTATGGTGCTGCTTCCTGAGCTGACAAGCTTTACAGACATCGCGAGCTAGCTTCAGGCAAGAAAGACCCTCAACCAAATCACGACGTGACAACTCATAAAGAGAGTCATAACCAAGATGCCCTAAGCGAAAATGCCAAAGACGCTCATTGTTCGTAGGCTCCCGAGATATAGCCAATGCCTAGAAGCTTTATAACACAGAGCCCTCAGCTGTCAGCTCAGTCAAAAAGTGTATCATATGGTATAGGCCATTAGGCTGTGCCTCACTGTGAGCAATCACTAAACCAGTCTGAGAGTCAATGACCTCGACTGTGGTCGTTGTAAACAAATCTGCTCACCCCAATCGGCAAAGCTACTGAACAGATAACAAGCTCACCCCAAGCTAAGGAACATGATATAACAGTGTGACATGATCATTAGAGGACTTGGAAGTCGTGTAGAATTCAGCAAGAAGACACTGATACTCAGCCAACTTGACTTTCAAGTCATCCTGGTCTGAGATTTTGAAATTTTAAAGCTCATAATCAAGATTGATACGATGAGTCTTATCTTGAGCCGCATAGCAGTCAATCAAGCGTGCCCATCGCTCTAACGCTAAGTCAAAATGCTGAAGCTAAGAATGAAACTCACGCAATAAGCCTTGCATCAGCTAGACAAAAGCGAAGGCATTTCTGGACTTCCATGGGCGCATAACCTCGTATGGAACAAGTGCGGATTCGAGTTGGAGTTCCAACCCCTGCACAAGATCCCATAGGTTCTGTGAGTCAAGGACATGTCTCATCAAGTTCAACCAAGTGGTAAAGCTTGACCCATTGAAATGAGTCTTGTCATTGAATGTATGCTTGGCCGAAGATGAAGTAGAACCATGAGGTGTCGCAAAAGTGGGGTAAGATGAATGGGTGGAATAAGATAGTGGTAGTGGTGGAGGGGTCTAAGGAGGGGGAAGAGGTGGGTAGGCAGAAATGTGTTGTGAATGTCCAATGAGTGCGGATTGAGGTGGAGACACTCGAACATGAATGTTTCCATAAGGTGCCGATATAGGTGGAGGCACTAGGACACAAAAGCCCTATCTAAAGTTCAACTGGGGCATAGCAGGATGACCAGAAGGTCCACTAGGTAAGGTCATGGAGGCAAACTGTGGTACCAACTGTTCCATACTCGGGAGAGACTGGGATGGATACCCAGGCTGCAATGATCCCGAAAGTGTCTAAGAAGAAGGTGAAACACCACCCGGCTGAGGCAAAGATGAGGTCCTAAAAGGTGTACATATATTTCCATAACCCCCCCAATGTGATATGCAGTGAAACATGAGATGTCTGAAATGGGAATGTGAATGGTGTGAATGAAACTGGAGAAGCAACGGAAAAAGATGGTGGGATGGGTGGGTGTTGAATTTGTGGATTATAAGGTAAAGATGCATTTTATTCATTTTTTCCATTTAATCATTGTAAATGAAAAGATGATGATTAAGATGCACCATGTAATAAAGGAATAGGAACACCAAATTCATTCAGATTTTGAGAAATAAACTGAAAAGAAGTATAGAAAAAGAAATACATGGTTTTTTCTTATAATCCCCACAACATGTGTCAACATATAAGAATTGATCCTCAAGATAACCTTTTCCACAATCAACAAACTGTATTGTTTCTTCCTCCTGATTTCTACCAATATATTGCAAAATAGAAGAGATAAAAGACCAAGGAACAAAAAGATGGATCTAAAGTACCTTGCATCGGAGTAGACGGAAGAGAATAAAAGAATGGAATATACTCCGGATCTCTTTCTCAACAGGGAGCCCCAATCCTGATGGAGGTCTCGTCAGCCCTGCAACATCATCAGACTTACGCGTAAAATCTCAAAAGAGAAAATCATGTATATCTTCATTGAGTAGCTTTTCTTGAAGGGAAATCCCTCGATCGAGCTCCTCGATCTTCTTCTGTTTGTAAGCCATGATCATGTGATATTCTTCATCGAGCAGCTTACATAACTTTGTTTCTTTCTTGTGGTCAGAAGTGTCTTCCACCATGTCGGAACTTTGTCAAGCAAGCTAATCTGTCCACTCTCGCTCAATTCTCAATATAGATGTTTCTAGAGACTGAACTCGTGTTTTTGTGTTCGAAGTCATCTAAACCTAGTGTTGTTCTTGCGTCTGCCGGACAGCTTTCAGATCAAGGCCTAGATTTGACTTAGAGAACCTTGCTCTAATACCATATGAAGAAATACCCTAACACAGAAACACAAATAGAAACCGTATAACAAAGCACAAACTGATAAAAAAATACAGTTAGGGTAACTCAGAGACAATAAACACAGAAAATAAATGAAGTAATATGACTGCTAAATATACAATGTTGATGCAACAAACACACTATATAGTGAATGAATACTAGACCTCGAACTCTTATATCTCAAGGATCAAGGCAAGGGTAATGAGCTAAAGAGTGTGTCATACTCTAAATGGATCTCGAATCGCAGCATGGTAGTCTCTGGATGTCGAACACCAGCAAACGCAGCCATGGAAGGCTAGATCTAATGCAAACGACACTGCAAGAGAAAGAAAGAATAAAAACGCTGGCTGCAGGAGAGAGAAAACAGTAAACACCGGTAGTCGAGAGAGAAAATCTGTTGAGATGGGCTAAGGAGAGAAAATCTGCTGCAACAAGCTGAGGAGAGAAAAACAACAGTGACAGCGGGGAGGAGAGAGAAAACTAAGCAGGCGGCAGCTGGAGAGTGATCAACAACAGTCGCTCTACTGTAAGCAGCTGCAAACTGAAGGTGGAAGGCTGGAAACAAACATCAGACTGTGGATGACAGCAAGGGACAGCTGAGATTGTGATATCCTTCGCAAAAGGGGTGTGGGTAGCAAGCTGACAACACCTGAAACCTGCAATAACAAGATTTGTCACTGAATGGAGGGCAACATACTTATTTATAGAAAGTTTGGACTCTCCCAAGTGGGTTTGTGTTTATGGGACACAGACACTCTCTAGGAACGCATTTCTTTTAAATAAACAAGGTTACTTCATTAATTAAGCATGTTTTGGAGTTGTTTAAGTGAAGCAAATGCATTTTTAGCTCAACAATCAACACTTAGCTTCACATTGTAATTTAATGGCATTGAGATCAGCTTGCAATTAGCCATACCATACTTCAATAATATATTGTCTCTATGAGAGTCATATCCTCTAGGATGTCCTAATCACGTCAATGCCAAGAAAATACTTCAACTCCCCAAAAGCTTTCATATTAAATTTCTGCTTGAGAAGAATCTTCACATGCTTCACCTCTTAGATATTGTCACCCCCAACAATCAAATCATCCACATATAAGGTAATCACAATAATATTATTGTGACTTTGGCGCCCACAAAGCAAGTCTTTTACATTTCCAACATGAAAATCAATAGAGACAAGATATTATGTTATCTTCTCATGCCATGCTCTCAGTGCCTATTTCAACCTATAAAAGGCTCCATGTAGCTTACACAAATAATCAGGGTGAACCATGCTCCTTATGGCTATTCCATATATATTTATTCTTATTGCCCACCATGCAAGAATGCATTCTTTACATCTATTTAATGCAGCACCTGAGGTTTTGCTATAGCCACTACAATGTTGGGAGTAAAGATGAATGTGCCTACACTGCTGTGCATTTTCTTCACACATTGTGACCACATACATGTACACTGCAAGTGGTAGACACACATCGATGTTACTTTATTCTTTATTCTTTATTCTTTCAATGACTCTTGAATAAGAGAAGGCCGATCACACACTGTGACTATTGAAGTTCCCGTATACAGTGTCTCTTTCTTGCTCTCTTGCTCCATCCGCCATAGCTTTTGTTTCACTCTTACTCTCACTTTTGTACTTTCATTCGGGCTCTACCTTTCAATTAGTGTCAAAGCCAACCATTCCAAGAGCTTCTTCATCCTTTGCTTGAGCCTGGATTCAAAGCTTTAGCTCAAGGTTTCATAGCAAATTGTTTCTTCCTTCAAAGTTATTTGTTGAGTCTTTCCTTCTCCTGGCTTATTCCAACTTGCCCCTAGCTTGTTGAGGAGCTTCCAAGGGCTTAACTAAGTCTTATTGAGTGCTTATTGAGCTAAAGAGCTGCCATTCTATCCATTTTGCATGGATACACAGCATGTTGTAGGAATAATAGACAACTATGGCAACGTGAAAATACTTTCATACTTTGGCCATAACTTTTGCATACGATATTGAATTCATGTGTTCTATGGCTAGAAATGAAAAATGCAATGAGAGCTACAAATATGAGCACTCAAAGAGTTGATTCTGTGTAGTTTTCAGCTCTATGTTTCACATTGAACACAATAATTTTGGTTTGGATAGTAAACAGTAAATTCCGTGATGCATGTTTGATGCTTTAAGGATGCTATTTTCGTGCCCATATGATATAGTTATGCTTTGGGATACTATTTGGATTGTTTAGAGCTTGATTACCTCAATTTTGCAAAGGTTTAATGCTGCCGTAATAGTTTGGACAGCAAGCATACAATAGTGAACTTCATGCTTTGAATGTCTGAATACCTATATAGCATTTCGAGTATGCTACATATCTACAATGATGCCTTGCATTGATGTATGAGCCCAAATATGGTTATGATATGCTTTGACACTTGGATTTGAGCTACATTTGATGTACTTGGGCTTTGGTTAGTTGCTTTGATTTTTTATGCTCACTTGCGAGTATTGAGCTTCACTGAATACTTACCATCTCGGATGTATTTGTTATGCGCTTGGGCTTCCCGGATGCTTTGATGTATTTGTCTTGAACTTTGCTTGCTCACTTTGCATTCCGGGTTCGCTTCCAATGGAAGATGCTTGTATTTACTTGGCAGAGCTTGGTTCTTTGAGATAAGAGGACTCTCGGTTTATATATATGCTCTATTGTATGCTATTGAACATAGTTACCTCCGCTTGTGGACTGATTCAATTCCATATGCTTTGGATATCGACACTTGCCTCTATCAACAATTTGTCAATGATGTATATGTTTATGGAATGTATGGCTTACTGACACATTCAATTTGTGGCACTCTTTCGTACAAGTGGTCTATGATTAGTCACTGCTATTCTTTGTATTTGCCCACAATTGGACAGACATATATTGTTGTCTTTACTTCAACATTGCTTTAATTACAGTTTTCATCATTGTGTTGGAGAACAGACGTCGTACTTTGGCAATCTATTGCTAACAGTTTGTGGATAGCTCTACAGTTTGGTATTCCCTCCTAATTTATCTTTGTTTTGGTTGAGTTTTAGGGGCTGATTTGCAGTCAATTACAGCAACCTATTCTCTTGGAATTTACATCGGTATATTGTCATTATGGCTAGTTCCTTGAATGAAAGTGCTATTTTTAATATTGAAAAGCTTGATCGCACAAATTTCACCTATTGGAAGACGCAGATATGGTAGGTACTGGTTTAAAAGAAGCAAATTAGGCATTTGAAATGGAATGTAAAGCCCGAAGGCATTGATCAAGATATTTGGGACAAGTTGGATGAGCTATGTAAATCAACTCTTGTAGTATCATTGTCTAAACAGGTCTATTTCAATGTTGTGGCACGTAAAGATAATGCTTGGCAATTATGGAAAAATATATGCAATCTTTATGACAAGCAAAATTATACTTAACAAATCTATTGGTTGAAACAACTCATGGACCTTCAAACGAAGGAAGAGACTAGTGTGTCCATGTATTTAAATAAGTTTCACTCGATTTTCAATCAGTTGACTTCGCAAGACATTGAGTTTAAGGATAATATTTCTCCCTCGTTCTTGCTTGAGACACTTCGCAAGTCATGGGACGCTATATATACTAGCATTGATGCTAATATACCTTAGGATGGTTTAAAACTCCACGATATCATGGGTGCCTTGCTCACAAAGGAGATAAACAAAAAGAATGTGGATGCAGCTCGTACCTCACATGCATTGACTGTTAGGGGTAGACATGATGGTAAGAGCGGTAATGCCTGCCATGGTAGAGACTCACAGAGGTCTAAGTCTCACGAGCGATCTCGCAGTAAGTCCTGTGGTCGTAAGGCCTCTCTTACATCTCATTACTATGGGAAGCAAGGTCATATTAGGCCACAATGCCATAAGATACACAATGACAAACGTGAGGAGAAAGCCAAGTGTAAAGTAAGACTATAAGTTTGATGATTGCAACATTGTCTCTACTAAGTCCATTGTAAAGATTGAAGAGATAAATGTAGTGCAGCCTAAGTCAGCAGATGATGATTACATCTGGGCAACTTCTTCCCTTGATGATTGCAACATTGTCTCTACTAAGTCTAGTGTAAAGATTTAAGAGATAAATGTAGTGTAGCGTGAGTCAAATGATGATTACATATTGGCAGCTTCTCTCGATGCTAGTCAATTGGTTGATGCCTCATTCACTTTTTCTCAATGTTGGCTACTTGATTCGGGGATTTCTTTCCATGTTACTCCACATAGGGATTGGTTTCATTCCTATAGTAACGTGACAAGTTGTGTGAGACTAGGAAATGACTTGGCATTGGATATTATTGGCATTGGTGATATCAAACTACAGTTTGGTTCAAGCAACACTTTTGTTTTGCATGATATACACCATATTTCAACTTTGATCAAAAGCCTACTCTCTGCAGGACAATTGGGTAATGCGGGATATCATGTATCTTTTAGTGGTTCTGTGTGAAAGATTACCCATGGGAATCTTATATTTGCTCGAGGTGCCAAGGTTGGGAGCCCCTATCCCTTGATTGTATCTGGGTCTATTGATTGTGTTTTAGTTGTGACTCACATACCACATGTATCTTTATGGCATTGTTGCCTTGGGCACATGTCCTTAAACGAAATGAAAATGCTTTCTCATCCACAAAATCTTCCATTCCTTGACTACAAATGTTTTGATCTATGTAACCATCATCTTTATGGTAGGCAAACACATAGTACTCATAGAAAGTCTAGCATTACGTGCATGGGTGAACCTCTTAACTCTTATTCATTTTGATGTATGTGGTCCCATGCTTTGTAAGTCACTACATGGTGCAACTTTCATTTATGATTATTCACATAAGGTCTAGGCATATCCCATAAAGCAAAATTCGAATGTATTTGCTATCTTTCAGCATTGGCTTGCTCTTACTGAGGACCAATTTGGATGTAGGCTCAAATACCTGAGGTGAGATAATAGGGGTGGATATGTCTCAAAAGCATTTGAACAATTTTGCAATGAGTGAAGTATTAAGTATCAATTAATCGTCTCTTACACCCCACTCCACAATGGTGTTGCAGATCACATGAATAGGAGGATTTAGGAGATAGTCTGTAGTATACTCAGTCGGGCAAGCTTTCCACAACATTTTGGGCTAAGACAGTTACTATTGCCATACACTTAATAAACACATCCCCATGTTATCAAGTTGCAAAGGAGGTATGGTCTAGAAAACCTCCATCATATGTTCATTTACATGTCTTTGGATGTGAGACTTTTTGTCATCTTTCCAATGATAAACACAATAAGTTGGATCCTACACTAGTGAAATGCATCTTTCTTGGTTATGGGGATACAAGTGAGATGGGCTATCACTTGTGGAATCCATAGGCTAGGAAGGTCATCCATAGCCATAATGTTATTTTCCATAAGAAAAAGATACATAAGCAACCTAAGCTAGTAGTTAAGGTATGCAAGGTGATATTTCAAGGGGAGCCTTCTCTTATCATAGAAGCAGCTAGATAGCATGCAGCTGATGTTCAAGTGACCCATGATCATGATATTGGATAAGATGTACAGGCCCCACATCCTATTTTGATGCAGCCTACTAGAGATAGTTGATCAGTTTGAGTCCTCCATAGACTATGTTATGGTGACAAATTCTGGTGAGCCTCTTATTTATGAGGAGACCATGTGCACAAGTGATAGATAGTCACTCTTAGAAGAGGGCCATGCTGTCGGAGCATCACTCATTGCAAAAAAATCATACATGAAATTTGGTTCCTTTGTCCAATGAAAAACATGCATTGTCATGCAAGTAGGTGTGTAGGTTGAAGAGTATCCTTGGACGCCCCAAGCCAACATATAAGGCCAGATTGGTTGCTAAGGGCTTTAAGCAGAAGCATGGTATTGACTTTGATTAAATATTTTTTCATGTAGTCAAGATGACAACCCTACTCTTAGTATTAGCCTTGGTTGCTCAGTTAGATATGGATTTCTATCAAATGGAATTAAGATAGCTTTCTTACATGTGAACTTTCATTTTGAGATTTATATGCAGCAACCTAAGGGCTTTCAAGAGAAAGGTAAGAAACACCTAGTATGCAAGTTAAGAAAAGCCTTTATGGTATTAAGCAAGCACTAGGAAATGGTATCAAAATTTTCATGCATTTATGCGGTCGTAGTCTTACTCCCACAGTCATATGGATCCGTGTCTCTACACAAAGAAGGCTCGTGGTGGCAACCTTATTATCTTGGTACTTTATGTGGATGATATGTTAATTCTTGGGAGAGCTCATGATGAGCTAGATACTTTGAAAACTCAGCTCAAGAAAAGCTTTGAGATGAAGGACATGGGGCAAGCCTCGCATATTCTTGGCATGTGCATCACATGTGATTGCTCTAAGGGACTCCTTTACTTGTTATAGAAGTATATCCAGAAGGTCCTTGAGCGCTTCCATATACAGGATGTTAAGCCTATTGGATATCCTTTACCTTCCCAAAGGTCACTCAAGCAAATTATTCCCGGTCAGATGAGTAGAAAGCCGAGATGACTAAGGTTTCTTATGCATCCACAGTGGGTAGTTTTATGTATGCCAAGATATTCATTCATTCAGACATAGCATTTGCATTGGGAGTTGTGGCACGCTATATGGCTACACCTCGCCAACAACATTGAGACACCATGAAAGGTATCATGAGATACCTAAAAGGCACTACAGATATGAGCATTTTCTATGGTGGCTAGGATACTACATTCATGAGTTGCACTGACTCCGACTATACAAGACATCCAGATAGTAAAAAGCCCACCTCTAAGTATGTCTTTACTTTTACAAAAGATGTTGTTTCTTGGATGTCCAAGGTGCAAAAATGCACAACCTTATCTACTACCAAGACAGAGTATATTGCAACCACTAAGACTTGCAAGGAGGCCCTATGGTTAGGCCATCTAATGACAGACCTCGATATTACTATTACTCTTATACTGCATTCGGATTCTATGAGTGCTATTTAGTTAGCCAAGAATTTGGTCTTCCATGTGAAGAGAGAGCACATTGAGATACACTGTCACTTCATTAAGGAGGTAGTAGAGAACAAGTCTGCTGAGCTTGTCAAGATCTCGACTAACAAGAATCCTACATGTCTGCTGACTAAAAGTCTCTCAACAGAACGTTTTTCCTTCCTTTAAAAGATGATGGGCATAGGATGAGATTACGTATATTCATCATCCTGATATACTTTAGTATATCTATACTTCCTTACTTTTTCTTGTTCTCTCCTCACTAGAGACACATATGATGTTAAGATTATTGGGGGTAAAGGCACCTATACCTATGCTGTCTCGTTTTACTTCACACATCGCAACCGCATCCCTATACACTATAGGTGGCCAGCACCCATCACTACGCTTTATTCTTTATTCTTTCAATGACTATTAAATAAGGGAAGGCTGGTTATACGTTTTAACTATTAGAGTTCCCGCAACGATGTCTCTCTTTCTTGCTCTTTTGCTCCATCCACCATAGCTCTTACTTCACTCTTACTTCTGCTTGCATGTTTACACTCAAGCTCTACCTTTCATGCAATGACATCACTCACAATTGCCATCTTTGCCACTAGAGCAAATGTCTCCTCATAATCAACCTCATAAATCTATGCATAATCTCTGGCAAGACCAACCCTCCTTTGTACCTATTCACGCTTTCATTTGCATTACGTTTTACTTGATAGATCACCTTGCAACCTATAGCTTACTTTTCCTCGAGATATAGCACCAAATCCCCAGTGTGATATACATCTAATGCAGCCATTTCTTCATCCATGGCTTTCTCTTATTGGATTCAAGGTTGCAAAAATGCAAGTACACAACTTGGAGCAAAAGAAGCTTCACAGAGTACAACTCAAAGTGGATTAAGAAGTAACGATAGAAAATTTTTACAAGACTAAATATGCCCTAGAAGTGAATAGGCATATATGCAAGGCCTAGGAGAAAAACATCCTAGAGAGAGAAAAGAGTGCCCCATCGGTCCTAAATATATTCACACACATCATTACTAAAAAAATGACAACAAATCCCCCTTAAGAGTAATGTAGTAAACAAGACTTGGCACTCACTCATAGAGAAGTATCATGCCTAGTGGACTAGATCAATCCATAAAGAGAGTAAGCCCAAAGCTTTACTGTGAAGCTTTGAACTTCTCATGACGCAAAGTGTTTGTGAACAGATCTACAAGGTTATCATGCGTTGGAACATAGGCTAACCTAATCTCTCCTACATAGAATCTCTAGACTCTCCCTAATATAATGATAGTATATATCAATGTATTTAGTACGTGCATGAAACAATGGATTCTGTGTGCCAATACACTCTAACTACCAATGCACCTCAATGTACCTAGTACGTGTATAAAACACAGGATTCCCTACAATTGCCAAAGCACTCCAGCTATCAGTAAAGATAATGGTGGTAGATGATTGTATAAGACCCAAATCAACCAAGAGCTAACTGAGCCACACGCACTTGCCCGTAATTGCAAAAGTTAGTATGTACTTTTTCAACCTTTGGGTCCATTCATTGGGCAGCAATGTACATATGCAACGCATCCAAAGAATCTAATATGTGAAAGAATTGGTTCCTTTCCAATTAACTTCTCCTCTGGTGTCACATCATGCACTATAGTAGTGCGAGTCCTATTCAGCTGTAGAGACAACTTTAGCCCAATAATGATGAAGCATATTCTTTTTAGCCATCAAGGCTTGTGCAATTTCTGCAATGTGCATGTTCTTCTTTTCAACGACACCATTTTGTAGCTGACCATACGTACATGAAATTACCTCTAAATTTCATGTTGTAGAAAATTACTCAATTCATTGTGAAGATACTCTCCCCCTCCATTTGACCTCACGTACTTAATCCACACATCTTTTTTTTCAACCAAATTCTTAAAATCTTAAAAGTGTGAGGACACTGCTTTTCTCATTCATGAGATACGCCCATATCTTCCTTGTATTATCATCAATAAAGGTTCCATAATACTTATATCCAACCACCATTGACACCGTATATATAAAACCCCATACTCCAAATGTACACCATCAACTAAATGTCTACTTATTTGTTTTCCAAATTAGCATGCTTCACAAACGCTGTGCATATCAGTCACTTTGAGCTTAGGCAAGCTTGCTATCACAATTTCATGTAACTGCATATTCTTCAATTGTTGTACATTTACATAGCCAATGTGTTTATGCCATATGTCAATATCAACCACAACTCTTGCACCATATGCAAATATAGCAATTTTCAGCTCAAGTATATTTATATCCAAGATAAATAGTATACCTATATGCTTGCCTTTTGTAACTAGCTTACACCCATTCTTGAAATCTTCTACAAGGCAGTCAACCTAATTATACTTTACTTGCAATCCCTCCTCAAACATTTATCCAACAAAAATCAAATTCTTTGTAATGTTAGGCACATGCATTACATCAACTAAACACTTAAGTGTTCTATCTTGCATAGATAATTGAATACTCCCAATATAAGCAATAGGATGTGTTGTATTATCACCTCTTTCCACACAACCAGGTCATTATCAATTTTTTCATCTCTAAACCATTCTCTATAAGATGTCATATAGTTAGAGTCACTTGAATTCACATACCATACATCTACACTCACTACAAATGCATTTGCATTTACTACATTCATCATGTGCTACATAATAAATAACTTCATTATCAAAGCAATTACAAGTGCATCCATAATTGTTATGCTATCTTTTCCTATTTTTGTTATTTTCACACCTTTTCTTTTCTCAACAGTCATACACAATATGACCTTTTTTACGACAGTTCAGCATTCCCTATTATCATGACTTGTGTTATACTTGCCATGTCCTCTATGGCCCCATGGCTCAAGATTGGCCTCTACCACCTTTATGTGATTGCTCTTATGTATCATAAAACTACCCCTAGCTTTTTCCATAATGGCCACCATTGTGGCCTCTATCACCACGACCTCTACCTCTACTTCTAGTAGAGTAGAGCACATATTCTAAATAGATCTCGCTTTAAAACAAGAATGTAGCAAGTCCCAAGTTAAGTTCTTCTCTGATATAAATATAGACATTATAGCAACACCCATCTTGTTATACATGGATGATGTGGTACTAATCACTCACTCTCTTGAGGACATTCAATTCTAGAAACCCTGTACTAAATTATGATTGTTTGATTCATTGGTTACCTTGGCCTTGTTGTATGGATCTATAATATGTTCAATTCTAGGAACCTCATACTAAATTATGGTTGTTTGATATATTGGTTACCTTCACCTTGTTGTATGAATCCCCAATATGGGATCGAGGTCTTTGCAAAAAGAACTAGAAAAATATTGAGACGCCACTAATAATGAGTCATGACGATCACTTGCATGATACGAAGCAAACCATCGGTATCCCATGAGATTGTTAAGAGTAGAAAGAGGAGAAACACCTGCAGTTATGGATGGCCTACTTTGCCTAGTGACTTGCTTATAGAGGATATGGGAGTTAATTGCCTATGTTGGTAGCCCTTCGAAATATAAACATCAACATAGTTGTTTGTTGTTAGAATTTGTCAATTCTAGGCAGTGCCCATGGAATTTGTGTGGTGTGGACACTTTAATGAGTGTCACTTTTGTGTGTGTGTGTACCTAGTGTCTTTACATTTAAAAGAGGTGACACTGGGGACTAGAGTTAGTTAGCTTAACTCTCGTCAGTTGGTGGAGGACTGGTTAGGTCAACCCTTCACCTAGCTTAGGTTGTACCCTCGCTCCTTTCAATTCAGTTCAGCAACTACACTCTACTCGCTTGCTTCAACTCACTCACTGTCACTATCTCATTTCTCTCTCCTCCAGAGCTAATTTGTTTTCCCAGATTTGGTATCAAAGCAACTCCGTGCGGGTTTCAATCAACCATCGCCAATTGGTGCCACTTTGCCTGAGGTTCTACTACAAGAAAGAGAGGGAGCCGTGAACTGCTTAGCTGAGCTAAGATTTGTGAGCCATTGTTGTCTTCGAGGTGCCTCCATTGGCTCGCCCCTGCTGCCTGGCAACACCACCACCACAGCTCAATCAGCCTGCCCTAACCTGTCACCAAGTCTGCCATCTGTAATACTGAGCTATCAGCCAACACCACCTGCTCAGCTCTTAGCACCCAGGCAGTGCAAGTACTGCCCCGCCTATGCCTAGAAGTGCACCAGCACTGCGTGCACCCCACTTGTTTCCAGCGCGCCATGCCCAGGATGCCAACATTGTGCCTACGCCACCCATACTGCAGCCTACTGTGCCAACCCCGCGCATGCCTCCCTGCGCCTCTGCTCCAGCGCCTGCGCCACCGCAAGTGCTGCTCTAGGTTCTCTCTCTCTCTCTCTCTCCATCCCACCTACAATTGACAAATGCCACCAGGTCGCTGCCTCCTGCCAGCACCATCTCTCACAGCCAACGCCACTGCCAACGTCCTTCCCTCGTGGCCACCACGTTCCCCCGTGTGCTCCAGCCTGCACCTACCGCATCATCTACCTGCAGCCTCAGCCACCAGCTCAACTCTGCCAGCCCAAAAGTCCCAAGCTCTAAGCACATATCCCAAGGCACCCAGAACTGGGGCTTTTTGTCAATTCAGCCTCCCATGTGCAGACTGACACCCGGAAACCTAACATTGTGCGATTTCATTTTAATTTGCACAAGAAATTTGGGGCTTTTGTTCTCCAAGCTCTAGCACGCATCACGAGGCGGATTCCAACTGCTGTTCACTGTTGGCATGCATCCCGAGTTGACATTTCTGCAAAAATCCAAGTTGTAAGGTATAAATTTCTCCAATTTCTTTGAAATTTTGTGAAGAAATTTGGGGCTTTTGCCCAACATGCATTCTGAGGCAAAAAAACAAGCAATACAATTGTATTTAATTGCTGTTACAGTTAGATTGAGCAAAAAAATTTGGAAAATTTCAGTAGATTCTAGTGAGGCTTGGCATTAAGTTGCTGTAAATGGTACTTTTGTGGGGATGCATTTCGAGCCAAGTGTGGTACAGCAATACATTGTTGTTATTTGCAAGCTGAGTACTGATTTGAGTGACATTGGGCACACCTTGGCATTTTTGTGATAGTTTACTACTTGTATCTTAATCCCATGGAGATTTTGGTACTCCAAGGAGTACACTCCATCCTTCAGCTATGAAGTATTTGTCTGCTAATTTTTGTCCATTATTGACAGCATGGCACGTCTTGGGCACAATGATCAAAGCAACATCTGTGGTGTCCTCCCTCAAGAGGACAAACTTGATGGCATGAACATTGAACTACCCGTTGTGGAGGTTTATGGTCCGTAACATTCTTGTGGTGAGGAACTTGTGGGACTATGTCACATAAGATTTGTAGGTAGTGAGTAGAAGGTCTTGTACCTCAAACACCTCAACGTAACGCTGGAGAACAAGTTGGTGGTGTCATTGCTACTGTTGTTGTTGCCCCTCGTACCGAGGATCAAAGGAAGTGAGACTCGAAGGATGCATAGGCACTTTCTTTGATTGCCTTATCAATGAAAAGGGCAATGATTTCGCATATTCGGTCTTATACAACCTCAAAATAAGCTTGGGATGTACTTGAGTGCATGCTTGTAGCACGCAATGAGGCCAAGATATCCTATATCAGAGAGCTAGCCAATGTGAACATGGATGAGAGTGCTAGCATGACAGATCACTTTACTCACATACAAGATTTGCATGAGCAGTTGCTTAATGTTGATGAGGTCATTCGAGATGCTCAATTGGTAAACATTACACTAAACTCTCTTTCTAAGTCATATCTTGGTTTCCACACCTCTTTGAGGGGGGCTGGCAGCCCCTAACATTTGTGGAGTTGGAAGGCCTCTTGTTGCAAGAGGAGTATACTCAAAAGAATGTTGCATTTTTTTCAAGTGATGTGGCTATACTTTCAAAGTATAAGGACAAAGTTAGACAAAATGTGAAAAATCAGCAAAAGGCTAATGTTGGACAACCATGGAATAAGGCTGCTCACGACACAAAAAAGTCAAAGAAAAAGAGAAAATGCCATTACTGTAAGAAGTCCGCTCACTATATTGATGAATGCAAGAAGAGATTGGCCAAAGAGGACTCCGGTTTGACTGTCCATGAGACATCAACTAGCAAATCTAGTAATGGCGATACTTTAGCTAACTTTGCGGAGGAGGACTATGCATTTCTCACATGCAATTGTGATTCTTTGATGGCTAATTCAGCATTTAATGCTACTAAAACATAGCACACATGGCATTTTGACAAGAGCGTGTCAAAGCACATCACTTCCGGGAAGTATCTGTTTATCTCTTTGCAATCAACCCTTGCTAGAAAGCATGTTATCTGTGCAAACAACAGCAGTTATAATGTATGTGGCATTGGTACAATCATTATTACTACTACATGTGATTCTAATTTCATACTTCTAGATGTCTTGTTTGTGCCTAGCATTACAAAGAACTTGTCTATCTCCACTTTTAATAAGCATGGCTTTCACATTATCTTTGAGGATGACAAAGACAAAGAGATGAATTATACACTAAAGTTGTCCGACACCCTATACAAGGCTCTCTTTTTGTTGAATACCTATGATAGATAGATTCATGATGCTCTAGCAGTTACTACTCTTTCACCCACAATACCGAATGCGGAGCTATGGCATGCCCACTATGGACATATGAGTTTGATGACCCTTCAAAGGTGTCATATGGTAGATGCATTGCCTCCAACGGAGACTCCACCTCCTTAGGCATACAAGGGACGTATTTCGAGCAAATGCACAAGTTTGCTTTCAAAAAGAATGGGGCAATGCTTGCCATCCAAAAAATGCAGCTTCTTCACTCTAATGTTTGTGGTCCTATGAGAACATCTGCACTTGGGGGTCATCTTTACTTTGTTACATGTATTGATGACTACTCTCAATATACATGGGTGTGTGGGCTGAAGGCAAAATCTGATGTATCCATGCATTTTAAACACTTGTTGCAAAGATTAAGGCTAAAACTAGCTTGAAAGTACACACACTTCGCCCAGATGGAGGGGAGGAGTACATGGCTCATGCTTTTGAGACACATTTGCTTGATCATGGCATTACGCATCAAGCCATTGTTACAATGACCCCTCAATAAAATGGTATTGCTGAAAGGAAGAATTGGACTCTTATGGAGATAACTCGTTGTATGTTGAAAAGCAAGAGGGTGCCGCATAAATTTTGGCTAAAAATCCTTCAATGTGTAAATCATTTGTCAAATCATGCACCAACCGAGACATTGAAGACAATCACACCGTTTGCAACTTGGTATGGCAAGAAACCCAAACTTAACTACTTTCTGGCGTTTGGATGTATAGCCTATGCACATTTCCGAAAGAGCTTCGTGGAAAGCTTGATGACCAAGCTCTAAAATGCATATTTATTGGCTACAGTTTGGAGAGTAAGGACTATCGCTTATATGACCCATGCACGTTGAAAGTTTTTGTCAATAGAGACATCATATTTGCTGAAAATGCTGCATTTTCACATGACCAGTTTCAAATGCCAACCACCCATGACATTGATGATATCTTTGAGAGTCTTTTGCCACCTTTGGAGTCCATGCCTGCTGCAAATGGCAAGATAGACATAATACAGCAAGTTGTTGCTGCACCATATGCTCCCAAATAGCAGGGTTTCGATGATGGTTTGTCACATGCAGTGGAAGAAGCTACGGGGGGGCACATTTGGCTAATTTTACAGAAGTAGATGATTGCAATGAGCATGTCAAATATAAATCTAATGGCACTATTGACAGGTACAAAGCATGGTTGATAGCAATAGGCTATGCACAAAAGAAGAGCATACATTATGAGAAAACTTTTGCTTCTACATCTCGTATGAGTACAGTGAGGTGTGTAATTGCTATGGCTACAAATTATAGCTAGAAAGTATATCAGTTGGACATTAAGACAACATTTTCGAATGGGGATTTGGATCAGGATGTTTATGTGTCACAATCTCCAATGTTTGTAGTTAAGGAGAAAAAGCACATGGTATGCAAGTTGCATAAAGCTCTCTATGGTCTCAAATAGGCTCCTCTTGCATGGTACTCTAAAATTGATGCTTATTCGGTCAGCAAAGAATTCAAAAATACTCCAACTATTGCTACTCTACACATTAAGAATGAACCAGGGGACTTATTGATTATCCTTCTTTATGTAGATCACATGCTACTTTCACACGGATGTGAAATTTTGAGATGCTTTAATCTTGCTGATGACATTTGATTAAGTTACTAATAATCAAATGTGCAAGGTTGTTTAGTACATGCGATGCACATGGCAATTATTTCATGGTAACACACCAAGGACCGGAGGATCCAATGGGTGTCAAAGGCAAAAGTTGTCACAAGTTATCCTTTCATGCTAGGACAGATATCTACTATCATTGTATCCACATGCATGATGCCACTATGATACACTAGACTGTAGTTGTATCGCATGTCTTACGCTGCCCATGTAACCGTGATGGTCATCCTCATGTATCATCTTATTTTGTAATGAAATGGCTATTTCCACTTTAAACATGTATTCTATCATTTGATGATTTATGGTTTTTGTTATTTTAAAAAATCATCTTGAATTTTTTTCCATACTAATATCGTACCGTACCTTATAAAATCATAAGGTACCATTTAGTACCATATTTTATCATATCGTACTGTATCGTACCTTTCGTACCTGACAACTATGTCATACAGTGAGATGGAATCAAGCAATGATGATGCCTCTCAATATAGACACTCACATGGAAAAGAAGGAAATGCAATGTCTGATCTTGAACAAGGCTTAAAAACCATGGACAACAAGCTGAAAATGTTGTCCTTCAAGGCACAATGAGGCTATTAACCAACAAACTAATGAGGAATTCAAAGACAAGTTTAAGAATCGGATTAAGACAGTAGCAAATCTCTTTGTTGAACTAGCAAAGGATCCTCAGTTCACCTGATTTTTTAATGCTCCAAAGAAGGACAGCAAGGGTAAGACAAAGAAGTCATCTTCTACACCTTCGAGACAACACGTTGCAGTAAAGGTAATGCCAAAGCCTCACTTCAAGCTCCCAAAGAGACCAATGAAGCAAAACAGTTGGTACCTACAAAAAGAGATCAAAACAACAGAGAAAGGGCTCAAAAACATTGGCACAGCATAGGAAATTGATGGCTATAAATAAATGCTTTATTTGTGAACACCAGGGTCACATTGCAAGGGACCGTCCCAACATGCAACGAGCTGGAAATTCGAAAAATCAAGGAGATCCTAAGGGAAAGAAGCTGAAATTTTCTACATTCCTTACATTTTCTGATTCGGGTTCCTTTTCCTAGCAGTCATTTTGCCCCACCCTTTTTCTCCCCTCTTTTTCATATAATGCTTTGTTTGAAACATGCAGGCTTGAGCAGTTTCTAGCCTCTTCTTACAATGCAAGGCTAAGGCTAGTAGCTAGGGGTGAGGATTAGAGCAAAGCTCTTGCCCAAATAGTGGGATGTACCCAAAAACTTCCTCAATAGTCTTAGAATCACTATCTCAACCTAATCAAGAGTCAAGTCCATGGAAAGAATACTTGCGAGCAATGAGATAGCAACTTGGAAGCAAAGAATGTGATTTTGAAATACTAACTTGCCAAAGTGCTCACACGCTTAGTGGAGCTAGAAGGAAAGCTAGCAATAAAGTTGGCTACACTGAGAAGATTGAATATGAATTCACTTAAATAATGACCAAAGTGCAAGAGGAGGTATAGAAGAAAACCAAAACAAGAAAGGGGGAAAATAAGTATGGTATGGTGAATACTGACCTTTCACTAATTAATGAAGCTACATTGCAAAAGAACATTACAGTCTATGCATATTGGGACACCTTCACAGATGGCATGAAGAACATAAGAGGAAATAGAAGATAAAGATGGCCAATGATGTTTAACGACATACATGATAGAGACCAAACTAAGGCCAATTCTAGAGGAAAAAGTGTTCAAGAAGATGATACCATGGAAAATCATCACACAAATTTGGAGTTCGGAAGCATGCAAGATAAAGTCAAAGTATTCAACCAATCAAAATATTTCAAGGGAACCAAAAACATGGATCACATATGAGTTTATGCTAGCACACCTCAAAGCATGACTAGGTGAAATCACTAAGATGAAAGCAGCTCGAAAGGAGGGGCAATATTTACGAAGGCTCTTGTTCATGAGAAGTTTGAAGCCTTCTACAATTTTTAAAGTAATTTTACCCTTTCCACAATCATCCACCATATCCATGTACTTACCAAGGACTTCGTACCATATACTATGGCAATGATGTGTGAACACAGTTAGAATGACCCTAGCTTTCCCCCTCCCTAAGAGGTTTTTTCATACTTTTTTTTTTCAAGTAAAATGTGGCTGATTATATTACTCAAAAAAACTGACTACATCGGAGTGCTCATGCTCAACAAACTAGTTGGAGCTTATGAAAGTCACAAATACATCATGTATACAAGCCTCTCAAGGTGATCTGGGGGGATGGGGGCAAGAAGCTATGGAGGGGGGTGTATGGCCATCTGAGGCTGCCTACCTGCATCATGAAAAACAAGTCCCGGCCGCCCCAAGTGCACATGAAATGACATCGGAGCTCCTGATGAGCCCTGGACTCGCCCTGCACCTAATCCCATCGGCCGCGGAGGGAGTGGATGATGGAGGTCCAAAGCTCTGCTAAGGTTGCTTGTACTGAAAGTCTCTCTCCGCCAAAATCCTCCTGACACTGCACCTTCTAGATATACCAACCAATAAGACTCCCTGTGATCTCCCATACCTCAAAGCCATCTGCTATGGACTCCAGTACCTAGCGGATGGGTAGAGCCTCCAAACTGACCACTGCGCACGACCCTGCCTCGATAATGAATATCATGTCCTGCATCCCGTCCTCATACAAAAGGTGACGGCCCTGGCTGCCTGCCTGCCAACAGAAAGCTTCCCACGAGATACATCCAAGGCTAGGTGCTATACGCCGAAGGATGCGGCATGCTCCTCTCCACATGAGCTGTGCCGCCTCACACAACCAAAGGCAGTGCTTTGGGGTTTCTAGAGGCTGTTGTGTGCAGCGCTTACAACCTCCATAATTCTACATCTAGGCAAGCTAACTTCCCACCGCCAAGCCTCCATGTGCCACCAGCCATAAGAAATACGATACCCTCCTCGGCCTCCAACTATCCCATAGGCGGCGCCAGAAGGTCCATCAAAAAGGCTTCGTGATGATGTGCTCCGCCCAGTGCCTACTACGTGTGACCGCGCCCAATCCATATCCTCCTGCATCAGTGCATGTCTGCCAATCCTGGCAGTGTACTCCACGAACCTCAGTGGCTTCTTGGCGACCACGGTGGCCGGTCATAACCACTCTCCCGGATCCCACTCCAGCTCATCAAGTGGCCTACCCTCCCAGATCCAAAGGTGCCACTCCCTGAGCTCCTGCCAGAAGACAAAAGGGTCCAACTGCCATGTCTTCCCCTGAAGGCCAATCACCCGGATCCTTCTCCATGAAAGGACAGCTATCCCCTCATCCTGCTACCCTCTATCAAGAGCCAAACGCCCCCCCTCCTGTACAATGAAGAGGGTCCCAGGTGAAGCGCCACCCACTTTACCTGCCACCTGTAGGGGAATGCTTTATGGTGAAAACCTAGCGGCCCATACCTCCCCGAGCTCTATCGGCTCTCGTATCGGGGGAGTGAGCCACTCCTGAGGTATTGATGCGTCTATCTCCCTTCTCCTCAGCTCCACTCCTCTCTGGCAGCCACATACACGCTACAACACCTCCTCGTCCACCATCCTGTACACCTCCCGCCATGTCCTGATGGTACGAGCCATGTCGGCCTCCAAACCAACCCACTGGATGTGGAGGCGCTCGCCAATTTGTGCTCCTTGCCGATCTTTGACCTGGGGATTCCAGATCATTGGCTAACAGTCTATCTCCTCCTAACAACTTGGGGGGCTCTGGATTAGGGCCTTACGGAGGCCCTGCCACACGTGGAGTAAGCTGCATAGAAAAGGTGATTTGGGGGGGAGATCTGGGCCAATGTGAAGATCCATCTCAGGGATAACCTCCACTCACCGCCAAGCCTCGGTCTAAAATCCTAAAGACCCTCCTACAATAGGACCTTCCAGGTTTGCCCTCCCGATGTGAGGCCGTGGACAACTAGCTTGCCCAAGAGGGCCATGCTCTGATACTCTGGGTCTATGATCCCAACCCCTCCCTCTTACCGATGCCGTATGATGGTCGCCCACGCCACCTTGGCCCTAGAATCCTTAGAGTCGTCTGGCCCGGACCAAAGAAAGTTCCATACTAGGCAGTGAAGCTACACTACGCAGGATGAGGAGAAGCACCAACACGAGGCGATGTACCAAGTCGTAGCTAGGAGGACCTGATTAACCACCAAGGCTCGGCCTGCTAGTGAGAGGCCTGCCGTGCTCCAATAGGTCAGCTTCCTCCGAATAGAATCGAGAACTGGAAGAAACCGTTGGGCGGGAGTGGTATCAAGTTTCACCTGGAACCCTAGGTAACGGACGGTCTGCCCTTTCCTCACCCATCTAAATCCCAGGTGGACGCCCCACTCCGTGCTAGAGTCCGGATCTGTGAGGAAACCAGCCGACTTTCACCAGTTGATTTTTACTCCCACTGCAAAACAGAACACCTCAAGAGCCAACCTCACTCTCTCCAGCATCAACTCATCGTCCTTTAAGTAGAGTGTTGTATCATCTGCATACTCTGAGTCTAACAACTGTGTCTTCTCTATCACGAGAAGTCAGAGGCTGCGTAATCCACTCACACATGACCTGAGGAAGTGAAGCATCGCCTCTACAAAGAGTAGAAACATGTACGGGGCCAGGGGGCAGCCCTACCGGACCGATCTCTCCAGCCGAAACTCCTCCCCTCGCCTACCACCTATAAGAACCCTGTTGTTGGCCAATCTATAAAGTGCGGAGACTCCGTGAATCCAAGCCTGGGTGAAACCCAACCTCACCATGGTGCCCTCTAAGAAATCTCAAACCACCACGTCATAAGCTTTCTCAAAATCCAAGAGTAGTATGGCCAATCTCTGCCCACTGTGCTAAGCCCACTCTGTCGCCTCAAAGAAGGTGAATACATTGTCTAGGATGCTCCTATCCTGGACAAAGCTTGTCTGTGTGTCATGGATGATGTCTGGAAGCACGGGGCGTAGTCGCCTACCAATCATCTTTGCCAGTGCCTTATAGGCCACTAACAATAAGGTGATCGGTCTCCACTGGAAAAGCTCCAACCGGTCTCCCCCTTTGGGGAGAAGACTGATAAGGCCTACCAAAAGACTCCCTAGCATCTGTCCTAAAGTGAAAATCTCTTGGAAGGCCATCAGTAGGGGGTCCTTCACCACCTCCCAGTAGGTAGTGAAAAGGCCTTAGAGAGGCCATCCTCTCTCAAGCATTTCTGCCCATCCTGTGCATGGAAAGCCTCCTCTAGTTCCTTCTCTATCAAGGGGACTAGGAGGGAGCATCCCATCTCCTCTATGACAAGGGACAGGATGTGATCCGAGACCTGCTATCTACATCGCTATCCTCTAGCTAAGGCTTTCTCTTGCTGGAAAAGGCGTCTGTAGTAGTCGGTGGCAATCTCCATCACCTCGTCTGGGCTAGAACCAGTCCTCCCATACTGATCTCGAAGGTTGCATATCTACTCTAATAAGGTGCGAGGCTGGTGCACCTCGAAAAAACTCCCTGCACATTGTGTCCCCCTACTGTGCCCAGAAAGCTGCTGAGGTGCGGAAAGAGAACTCTGAGTTGTAGTAGTCGGTGGCAATCTCCATCACCTTGTCTGGGCTAGAACCATGGGCTAGAACCAGTCCTCCCATACTGATCTTGAAGGTTGCGTATCTACTCTCCTAAGGTGTGAGGCTGGTGCACCTGGAAAAACTCCCTACACATTGTGTCCCCCTACTACGCCCAGAAAGCTGCTGAGGTGCGGAAAGAGAACTCTGAGCGCCTGTCCTCTAGGCCAGCAATGGCTGTTTGCGCACGCACCTCTTGTGCGTGGAGGGCTGAAAAACTCTATGCACATCGTGTCCCCCTTCCGCACCCAGAAAGCCGCTGAGGTGCGAAAAGAGAACTCTGAGCACCTACCCTCTAGGCCAGCAATGGCTGCTCGCACACGCACCTCCTGTGCGTGGAGGGTGGGATCCCCTACTACCTATTGTAATAATCTCTGCGTGGCTGCAAGGTCCCGTCGGAGTGCTCTCTCCTTCTCCCAGCTCTGCTGCCTAGCCTGTATGGCTGCCTCTTGGCAGATGCTGCTCGAGTCCTCTAGAACCTCTGCAACATCCTCTCCGATCCGGTCCCTCCTGCCCCACTCCCAGGTCCAAATCTGCTCAATCTGTCTCGTCACCTCCTCCCTCCTATAGATCAACTCAGGGATCCGACAGGATCATGTATTTAGGGCAGATGCTGGGGGATCAAGTGTCAGGAGAATCGGGCAATGATCGGACAGCATGGTGCCTACCAACTGCCCAATCTGGCCTCCGCGAGAGCATCCCCACTCTCCCACATAGAACCTATCCAACCGCTCCAACAGGACTCCACCTAGCCGCCTATATCCCTAAGAGAAATCCAATGACCTCTCCCTCCTATGGAAGGCAGAATCTCTCCAGGCATCGTGTGCTCCTACTGCCATTAGAAAGACCTCCCATACCTCCTGCTCCACCCCAGCCATGCCCTAGTAGTTTCTGCCTCTACCCTACTGGTCCTCTAAAGCCTTCATGTTGTTGAAGTCTCCTCCAATGATCCAGGAGTCCACCGCTGGGAGTCCATCCACAATCTCCACCCAGAACCTCCTCCATGTCCTAACCTCAGTAGGGACATAGACATTGAGGACTCCCAAGGCATGAGTCCTCAATATCCAATCTGATCCATAGAACCCTCCCTACCACTATCCTCCCATGGTCTGGTACACACGCGGTGAGACGCGGGTCAATGGAGGTGCATATGCCTCCGTTCTTGCCACGAGCAACGATGGCGTGCTCCCAGTAAGTGTGCAAGCTGCCCAGGAGTACCTTCCCTACCCTCTGGGCCTGGGTAGGAGTAAGCTTGTGCTCCTATAGAAGTAAGATGTCGATCTGTCCGGCAAGGGCAAGCTGCAGCTCCTACCGAACAATCAACTTCCTAGAACCACGTGCCCCACTATAGTGGAGGCTATTCACATTCCAGGATGCAAGGTGTAAACACATGGGGAGACCTATGACTGACTAAACAAGCATTTATTCGGTGTGGAAGCTGCCGACGAAGAAGAGGAACTATGAGGCATGCGGATATACTTCGCTGCCAACCTGGATGGTGAACTCAATTCCCCCATGGTAGCCCTTAGTCAAACCTTGAGGGTGATGGATACGCCTGGTGGTACCAACAAGGCATCTATCAACCAAGCTAAGGGGCGAGACTCCGTACACTGGTAGAAACGGGCCGCATGTGCCAGGGGCTACTCTATCACATCTACTAGCGCTCTCCACTGTGGGGGGGTGCGAAAGATAATGCTCAGATGAGGGACCTCGACCCTTGCCCACCAGTTGATGTCCATCATGCAACCCGGCCACTGCTGGGAGAAAAGTGTCAGTCCATCTTCTCCCATCCACTGGGAAATGTGGTCTTCCACCTAGCTCTTTACCTCCTCTACCTAAGTCGTCGTCCAGCCTCCTGTGTGAGAGATCTGATAGAAGAAGGCATAGTTTGGTCCATCCGGTGGTGCTAGTAGATGGACCTTGCCACTCCTATACTTGCGTACCACGAAGATTCCCAACTCTAGGGGTAGTGGGAACACTCCACGCTCCGCAACTCTCAAATAAGACCACGGCCCACTGTGAAAAAACTCCTGTGGTAGCAACTGCGCTTATCTCGGGTAAGTGTGGCAAGAGACATGGACGGATGAACTGGTGAGCGAGGGAGGGGGGGCTAGACAGCCGATGGATGGAGGATGTCGGCATATGGGGCTCCTCACCTCTTGTGGGAGGGGCCGGGAGGGAGAGGGGGAGGGGTCACTTGTACTTGTGGGGGGGGGAGGGGGGGGGGGGGGGGGGGGGGGGGGGGGGGGGGGGGGGTGTGCGGGGAGCGGAGGGGGTAGGTAGGGGAGGGCAGCGAGTGTCTCTAGGGGAAGGAGAATGTAGACTAGGGTTGGGGAGGGGCCGTGGGGGGGAGGGGGTTTTGTGGGCCCTCGGGTGAGGTGGCATGTGACGCCTCTCTGGGGATTGGATGTGTAGACCTGTGGACATATCGAGCAGGGCAAGGAGGGGGGGGCCACATGGTGCTCTACCGAGGGGGAAAAGCTCGCTCTCCTACTCCCTACCGTGGCTGTGTCTAAGGAGCTCCCTGCAGCCCCCCCTGCCCTCTCCCTCTCTATCACCTCTCTACTCGTGTGAAGCTGTCCACATCCACCTGTGGGCCTGTCGACGAAGCCGCCCTAGCATCGAAGCACGTGCACTCTATTGCCTAGTACCCAAAGTCATGGCAACGCAAGCACTGCCCTGGCTGCCCAGTCACAATGACCTACTGCCTAAAGAAGTGTCCGCCTTCCTCGATTCTCTAGGAACTGTGGGATATTCTTGACCTCTTTCATTGCTACCCGTACCTTTGGAACTCCTGCGGCTGTCACTGCATCTGTGAAAGAGGCGAGAAGGGCAGTGTCGAAGAGCCGACCAAAGTCTTCCACCAATTGGCGATACTCTATCGCTAGGCCGGGAAAGGGAAGGGTGACCAGGTGCCGAAAAAACCTGTTGTGGAGTGCAAATGTCTCCACTGTGAAGCCACTATACCAAGGGACCATGTATATGACCCCCTTCGTGGACGCATAGGGTGAACTGGCCAGTAACTCATGGGCTACGTCTGCCGAGGTGAGCCCTACCATGAAGATCCCTTAGCCCATTAGAACCGCCTCCACGATCTGCGTTGTGCCAATGCGTAGCGTGGAGTAAAGCAAGTCCCGAAGCTTGGCCCTAGATGGGGAATGTCTACTACCTGACCATAGATCATTGTTTCCTTTAGCTCTAGCTCTTTAGCCCGAATAGCTAAGAGCTACTCCTCAAAGAGAACGATGTGCAAGGTGTTTGACTGGGGGGCACTCGCTGAATGCGTCGGCGTTTGACCAATCATGTTGCAGTGCTACCGGATGGGGGGAAAGTTGCTTCAGGTGGAGGGAGCAATTGGAGGGTGGGGGAACCCAATGGCGAGGAGGGGGAGCTGCTGTTTTTGACAGTGGAGGAAGTGTTGGACGCCACGGATGGCCGGCTTACGATGGGTACTGCGTGGGGAGTGGTAGGTCTACCGGAGGGAGCTGGGACCAGGGGAAAATGCAGCACCGGGGGGGGGGGGGGGATCTGGCACAGGGGGTAGTTTGGAAGGGGGAGGGACCAACAGGGCGGGGGTGGGTATGGCCTAGGCAGTGCGCGCGGGGGGAGACTTGGCGCAGAGGGAAGCCTGGCAGGGGGAGGGACAGCAAGGCGGGGGTGGGTATGGCGGAGGCAGCGCGGGGGATGGCAGCCCAAGAGGGCTAGGCAGGGGGCGAACACCCCACAGGGAGGGGAGCTGGCAGGGCAGACGTGCCATGGGGGAGGGAGATGGCGGCAAGAAGATGGGCAGGGGCGGGGGCGCGATGGCGACGGGCAGGTGAAAAAGGGGGTGGGCGCGAGGGAGAGGTGGGGGGCTTGCGCGATGGGGCAGCCAGGGCAGGGGGCAGCAGCACGACGCGACGGGCGTGAGCATGACCGTTGGCTACCCTTATTTTGTTGTGTACGCAAAACCAGGTTTTTTCATACTTACCCCAGTCCATTTTAGGATTCTGTACTTAATTTCACGTTCATTATCTCAAATAGTACAGCTATGAGCTTCCTCTTGCTCCATTTTAACTCAATCACTATTAGCATTCTTGCTTTATCCTCTTGCCATTATTTGCAACACATAATTTTTCACATCACAGGTCACAACATGAGCATCATACACACTCTACACATCACTCAAATAAAGTGAACTGCAAACTACTGCTTCTATGGAGCATCATTTTCACACCTAGACATGCATAATGATAATGTATAGCCTCAAATGTTTGAGATAGATTTTGCATTACTAAAGTAACAAAGAACAACAAGATGAGCTACAGATCACCTATTTGTCTTCACAAATACTGAAGTTGCAAATCAACAAAGTACATGTGAAGTTCTAAAGTGATGAAGCTTTTGAAGTATCATTAGTAAAGAATGTATTGACACCCATTGCATGTAGTAATTACTTGTTTCAAGGAATCATGATGTGTCAACAAAGTATGTGTGAAGTTCTAAAGTGATGAAGCTTTTGAAGTATCATTAGTAAAGAATGTATTGGCACCCATTGCATGTAGTAATTACTTGTTTCAAAGAATCATGATGTGTCAAGCGCCGCTCCATATCTACAACTGTTAGAAGGTCCTCTAGCATACCATATTTCAAAGCATAATCAGATGGCGTGTCTGAAGCCAAGCTCGGAGATGCATTGACCTAAAACACACACATGAAGAGTGTTAGAAAACCAAAAAATGTTGGTGATTATGGAGAAATAAGGAACTGGTTGTCACTTTTGGTTATCATGCCAACTGTTTCACCTCAAGAAGCCAAGGCTTTAAGGTCTCATCAATAAGTATGTCATATCCATATAGCTCAAAGCAATGTTTGTCTTGAATGATCACATTCTGAACTGCCAAGAGAGATCGAGTGATAAGCATTTGTATCTGGTAGAATAGATCATTCACAGCTTTTTCCCCATGCTTCGCCATCATGTGTAGCTTCAAACTATACAAAGGCCTGAAAAAGACAGTCCAACCAAACGTCAGTGTTCTACAGTTTCCACTTTATCAAGAAGTTTACTTCTGTTGTGGGTTAGAAATGGCTAGTTACGTGCCAGCAGCAAGATTTCAGTATAAGCTGCAACAAAGGTTGAAAAAGTTACCACAACTTCAAAGGTTCAGATCTAAAGCATGATCCTTATGGCTAGAAGCTTGCAATGAGCCTTTTGGTTAACTGCTTGTATGTCCAATCAAAAAAATATGATCCCTCTGACAAGACATTGACAATGAGCAATCCAAGAGGCATGCCACTGGACATACTGTTTTCAAGTTCTCACAACTATTGACATGGAGGCAGTGGACATAGGTCACACACTAGAATTTGTTCACAAAATATGATCTTTCTAACATGGTCTCCACTTTCCTACCTAAACAGGGCCCTTCCATGGATTGCAATAAGCTAGACATACAACATTGCATGACTTGCAACTAGATGGCACCAGTAGACAGATCTCGCCTGGCCCTGATTGAGCATGCTTAACAAGTTTCATTAAATTAAATCTTATATTATTTTGATTGTCATATTACCAGATCTGAACGAGAGAATAAAGACAGTAAAGATGCTTGCCATTTCGTGCCATTTTTTGAATCATATGTAGGAGCATGCTTTTGGATTGAAAAATTCGTGAGATGAACATAGTTGTTAAGGATGTCTTCTTTCTTCATGCTAAAGCGTGTATTAGTGAACCTTGCAAAACCAGATCTGTATAAATATGCCTGCAGCAGTCCACATATGCAAAAAAGACTTTTACTCAGCTGAAAATCAATCACACAGCCAATCAAAGGCAAACCAAACTTCACATAGAAGCCTAAGTCTATGCAGGATTTGAATCATAGAATTTTACCAGATGTAACCTAGTGGTTGCCACCCAAAATAGGACCAAGCACACTACCCTTGTGATTTTGAAAGCCAAACATGATGTCAAGAGTTATGTTGCAATGTTGGCCATCAAGACATCTAAAATGTAGAATTCTAAAAGGGGCTTGCTTGCCCTTCAAATGAATATAAAGAAGGCCCAAGATGAAGAAAAGCAAAAAATTCAAGTCTCAAACTTGCTTCAAAGTGGGACAGTCAACGTGTTACATATTGATCATAGTGCTCGTTCTTATTCTGTTTAACCACAGACTCACCACATCACCAATACCATTGCAGACTAGTAACTTCAACACCCTTCTCTTAGTCAATCAACTTGTTCGAGTATTTGTTAAGAGCCATGACATTATCAAAGCCACCTGAATAATTTAGTGTGAATTCCATGCTCTACTAGCACATGCATCCCACAAGACTAGATAATAGAGTGGGGTTCATGGATACAGAAAAACAAAACTTTAGAGACTACATCAGCAAGTGAATTTTGCAGGGTTTCTTTTATACAAAATAATACCTTAAGAGGAGCATAAGATAAAACTAGCACATATATCCTCAAGTCAAATTTCTTTCCACCCACCAAATATGGATTGTCAATATATTTCTGTACAATGTAATTTTCCACCTACCGAAAACACAGGCAATATCCACAAGTCAAATTTTTTTCCACACACTAAATATGGGTTATCATTATATTGTTGTATGATGTGGCTTTCAACATACCAAAACACAATCAATGTCCCGAATTGATTATTACTAGCTTTTGTTAACTTACTAGCAAGCCATCTCTATGAAACTACCTGAGGATTTTCATTTTTCCAACGATGGTCCTTTTTCCATTCACTAATCTGAGCCAACTTTGTAAATAGAAATATACCCCTTCCTTGTGCTTTTCCAACAGGCTTCATGATCCAAACACCCTACATAAAAAAGGTTTTCCTAAAAACAAGTCTAGCATTACAAGAAACACAACCATAGGAAACAAAACCATGTGAATGCATGTTGGAATGCAAGGTTAGAATACTCTTTAAGGTTTTCACATATCAGAATGTTCCCAACAATGAAACAAAAGAGACATCAAAGAATCGAAATGAAAAAGTTAAAGTAGAAATCCAAAACTAAACGGCACACAATCACATGACTGCTAAGCCAACATCAATCAAAAGTGCTTGCAGGTGACTTAAGTTGGGTTTTTTTAGATGTTCCCACTACCAAAAGGTAGGCACACTAAAGATATAGGAAAGTAAGAGTAAAAAAGTGCAGTGGAAGAGAAAATACAGGCTAAAGCATGCCCATAGTTGTCAAGAAACCCGTTTCATAAGGTTAAGAAACTCAATTCATACCTAAGCATTTCATAAACATATGAAACACCTATTTTAAACTTTCAAAAATGCCATACCCTAAATGTCTTGGGACTTTTGTGATCATCGTTTGTCATGGATCTACTTAGCACATTGACATGGATATTGGCATTGATTGACGAAGTTTATTTTGAGTTGTTATCCATGATGATTGCATATATTGATGGCTCCTTTTACAACTAAAGTTGATGTACGGCATGGATATTGGACCATGATGCATGCAAATATTGATGCTGTGTTGAATGTTCATTGGCATTGTATAGAATAATGAATAATGGCATTCTATGTTTTCTGAGTCACATGAGTCATACAATATATGTATATAAAACTTTCATACTTGTTTATATCTAGAATGAAACCCCTTTCTAACATTTTACGAAACTCGTATGAAACCTATGAAACCCGTTTTACACTTCTCATTTTAAAAACCCTTGGCAACTATGAGAGTGCCCTACAAGAATCAAATGATATACAAGTGGGAAGTGTGTTAGGACTATTGTCTGTGTCACTAGTATCTGAACCGAAGAAAGGCTCCACAATCCATTGAACCAAAGGGTCTCTAGAGAATGAGGACTCAAATGCTTCTAGTTGTGAATGTAGATGGCAACTCAAAAAGTGAAGGGGACTCATCAATGCTATCCTCAAGAGAGACAAGAACTATGTGAAGACCAAAATCTAAAGTAGTATTGTTGCAAGACCAATCAAATAACCCCTCCCCTTGGCTGTTCTTGGGGCGGTCTAGGAAGCTGGTCCAAAAGCCACATGCCCAACGGGTCTCCCTACAGGTGTGGAGGATCACCCCCTCTCGATTGTGGAGGTGGGGCTGAAGTGACCTCACATTATGTAATCAAGTTCCTAGGTGGGGAGGAGTGATACTCATCAAAATGACTAACCTTTTGGCAATGCTAGCAATACTTATTCCTTTAAGGGATAGTTTGCCAACCCGCTTTCAATCCTAGAGGGGAGTTACTTTGCTCTTCACTACTCGAGTGAGTTTTGATGTTGTTCTATCCACCATCTTGCTTCACCTTCTAGGAAGTCAAGGTGCCCTCTAAATATGAAAAATGGGATTTGCTTGTTGAATAAAATTTAATATTTGTTTGGTACCTTGCTCATGAACAAAGTGACTTAATCGTCAATTGACTTGGGTAAGCTAGTTGTGGTGAATTCAATGAGTATTTGCTAATACTCAACCAACTTGAAAGTCAAATCATCCCTCTTAGTGATTTTAAACTCTTGGAGCTCATGATCAAGGTTGATACATCAAGCATGATTGCAAGCCGTGTAGCGGTTGACTAGATATATCCAACACTTAGATGCAAGGTCAAGGTATTCAAGTTGTAAGTGAAACTCAAATGTAAGACACTACATCAACTCAATGAAAGCTATGGTGTTTCTGCTCTTCAAGAGCGAACTACCTCATATGAGAACCAACAAGGGTCAAATTAGGGTTCCTACAATTGAACAAGTTCTCAAAAGCCTTGGAAATCCAAATGAGCCAAGTATGCATTTAAGAATCAGACTCGTTTTAAAGGGTCTAACTTTTTTACTTTGTCTAATTTGATGCACGTGCACATGGATGGATGTTTTGTTGAGCTAAAAATGCATTAGCTTCACTTAAACAGCCCCAAAACATGCTTAATTAAGGAATAAACCTTGTTTATCTAAAAGAAATGCGTTCCTAGAGAGTGTCTATATCCCATAAGCACAAACCCACTTAGGAGGGCCCAAACTTTCTATAAATAGGTATGTTGCCCTCCATTCAGCCATAATCTCATTTTTGCAGGTTTCAAGTGTTTTCAGCTTGCTCTGCTGACACCCCGTTTGCGAAGCACATCGCAGTCCAAGCTGTCCATTGCAGTCTTCACTCATCTCGCACCTATTTCCAGCCCTCCAACATCACTTTGCTGCTATTTCCAGTCAGGCGACTAGTGTTGTCCACCCATCTAACTGTCGTACGGCCTGTCATGTCAACATACTACTCCATTTGCAGGCCCCAATTGCCGCCCTGCCAGTTTTCTCTCTCCTCTCAGTTGTCACTGCTCTTTTCTCTCTCCTTCCTACTGCATTTTGCAGTTTTCTCTCCTCCAACTGTCGCCATCATTGTCTCAGCCTATGTTTGCAAATTCTCTCCTTAGCCTGCCTTTACAGCACACACACTCTCTAGACTACCATCTGCATCAGGTCCAGCCACACACAGGCTGTGTTTACTATTGTTCGACACTCGACGGCTGCCTTGCTCCGATTCAGGATCCATTCGGAGTACGATGCACTCTCCAAGTCATTACCCCTACCCTGATCCTTGAGATACAAGAGTTTGAGGTTCAATATTCATTCATTGCATAGTGTGTTTGTTGCATGAGCGTTGTATATTCAGTAGTCATATCACTTCATTCAATCTCTGTGTTCATTGTCTCTGAGTTACCCTAACCCTAATTGTGTTCTATCAATTTGTGCTTTGTCGTACGATGTTATTTGTGTTTCTACGTTAGGGTATTTCTTCACATGGTATCAGAGCTGATTTCTCTAAGAGAAACCTAGACCTTGATCTGAAAGCTCTACACAAGAAGCAAGAACAATAGAAGGGCAAATGACTTCAAACACTACTTTTGCACCACTTCTCACATCAAAGCTAAATCCATCGAGAAACAAGTTGGAGTGGCCCTCACAGCTTGCTT
This sequence comes from Lygodium microphyllum, assembly GCF_053477565.2. Classification (NCBI taxonomy): domain Eukaryota; kingdom Viridiplantae; phylum Streptophyta; class Polypodiopsida; order Schizaeales; family Lygodiaceae; genus Lygodium; species Lygodium microphyllum. The sequence continues at coordinate 108,246,215 of NC_141143.1, forward strand.
CACAAGCTCCCAACATAGCCGGACAAACATTGGACTACCATGGAGTTCCACGACCTTATGAGATCACTGCAGCTAAGTACGATCTCATTTTGATGCATAGAGCCCAGTAGCAGATATAGAAGGTAAGTCTGAATTTCACCCTTTAGATACGGTGCATCGATCTACTAACCAAACAGGAAAGGTGGAATCTCTACTTAGAACTGGCCATCCGCAAGTGGAAACTAACATAGAGTACACTCCATTGCCTTCATACTTATTCTCTCCAATGCTAGGTATATCTACCATTTCAGATTCTATTAATGATGATTCCCCTTCTCCTATTGGTATGGATGATTTTCATGATCAAGGACATGTGCAAAACAATTTTTGCTTTATGAGTAATGAGAAAGACACATATTTCTTTGTACACTCAAGCCTAGGTAAGCAGTTGAAACAAAAAACTGGAGTACTCCTTCCGCTTCTTTTCCTTCAAACAATTTTGTTTTCAAATGTCAAAATAAAGTAGGTGCATCTTCATCATCATCATTTCAATTTAATGCACGTAATAGACAAAAGAAACCCACATTATTTCCCATATCTACACCTATCACAAACCCATTTAATCTCCCTCCTATCCCACCCTCTTATTCCGTTGCCACATCCTTCACTCTCCATTAAGTGCATTGTATGTTGCATCTCATGCAGGATCACATGTGTTTTCATTCACTACACCGGGGGGTTCTTCAAACTTAGGCATAGCTGTTAGGACCTCATTTCTTTCTCAATCGGGTGGTGTTCCACATTTTCCTCGCACACTTTCGGGATCATTGCAACCTAGGTATTCTCCTCAATCTCTCCAGAGTATGGATCAATTGGTGTCACAATTTGCCTCCATGCCATTACCTAGTGACCCTTTGGTCATTATGATGTGTTCCAACCGACATTTGGGCAGGGCTTACGTATCGCGGTACCTCCACCTCCACCAGAATCTTATGAAAACATTCATGTTCCAATGCCTCCGCATAATCGGCGCTCATTGGACACTCACAGTCTATTTCTGCCTACCCACCTCTTTCCTCTCCTCCTCCTTATCAAACACCTCCACCACCACTACCACCATCTTATTCTCCACATCCATCTCACCCCACATTTCCGACACCTCATGGTTCTACCTCATCTTCCGCCAAGCATGCATTCAATGAACAGAACCTATGGGATCTTGTATAGGGATTGGAACAGTCTATTTCTGTCTACCCACCTCTTTTTCCTCCTACTTATCACACACTACCACCACCACCACAACCACCACCATCTTATCCCACATTCCCGACACCTCATGGTTCTATCTCATCTTCTGCTAAGTATGCATTCAATGACAAGACTCGTTTTAACGGGTCAAACTTTACAACTTGGTCGAACTTGATGAGACATGTCTTTGACTCACAAAACCTATGGGATCTTGTACGGATTGGAATTCCAATCCGATCCCACACTTTTTTTATACAAGGTAGTCTGCACATGGAAGACTAGGAATGCCTCTGCTATTGTCAAACTGATGCAAGGCTTATTTCCTAAGTTTCATTCTCAGCTTCAGCACTTTGACTTAGCATCAAAGAAATGGGCACACTTGACTGACCGCTATGCAGCTCGAGATAGAACCCGTCGAATAAATCTTCACCATGAGCTTCAGAACTTTGAAATCTTTGACCAGGATGACTTGAAAGTCAAGTTGGCTGAGTATCGCATCTTCTTGCCAAATTCTCCACTACAAGGACTCCTAAGTCCTTTGACGATCAGGTCACATTGTTTTTTAACAAGCTGCCGCGTAAACACTTCAATTTTGTGCAACAAGTGGTTTCTCTGTCCAATTTACCCACATTCTATGAATTTGAGTATCAGCTATTGCGTTATGCACGACTATTCGATCAATTTCATATGGATAATCTCTCAGAGGAGGCTCTTGTTGCTCATTCTCATAAGGGACAACAAGGAAAGGATAAACAAAATCAAACTTCAAATCAAAATCATGATCAAGAAGAAGGGGAATCACAAGAAAACTCCAAGTCTCAACTCAAACCCACGTGGCAAAATGTACCTAAGAAGAATAGGTATTGTCAACACATTGTCAAAAGGTTGGTCACTTTGATGACAAGTGTTAATCGAAGGCAAGAGGCACAGCACCAAAACCCAAGTCACGTACCCCCATCCTTTAGTCGGGAAACCCCTATCAGGGGAGGCAAAGTCATGGCAAGGAGCAGTGGAAAGGCCAGACCCACATTGCCACCAGTCAGTCATCTCAATCGTCGACAATGTCCTCAACTCCAGAGGGCTTGTTTGACTAGTCTGCAAAGGCCCACATCATCTCCATACAGACATCCAATGTGAGTCTCGTCTGCATCTATGAGTTGCCTCTCAACGAGATTACTCCAAAGGCCCACTCGTCACAGTCGAGCACATCAACACATGTTTAGATTCTGCACAGTAGAGCTACACATCACATGACTCCTATAGAGGACATCTTCCATACCCAAGCCTGTGCAACTAGATGGGTCCACATAAGAAACAACTCCTCGGTCAAGATCCAAGCTCAAGGTTGCGTCAGTTTTGCCACTGAGAAGGATCCGGATCTGTTCAACAGCTTTGCCGGTGGGAGCGAGCAATTTTCTTTACAGCGACCACAATCAAGCTCCTTAACTCTCAATCTGATTTAGTGATTACTTGTGGTGAGGCACAGCCTAATGGCCTATACCACATGCGAGGTGGTCCACATCTGGCACATGGGTCAACCCGTCCCGACCCGTCCTATCCCGTCCGCTGCGTCCGGTCCCGTCCCGTCCACTCGTCGTGATCCCATTCGCGACTGCGCCCTGCTATGACCGCTACGCCACACGCGGGTCTTGACTCCCATACGTCTGGGTCTTGCAGCCAATAAAGTTTTAAACGGTCACTTCTTTGACCGTTTTTAGGCCCGTTTTTTTTCTTTCTTATGTTTCTTTTCTTCTTTCTTTCTTATGTTTCTTTTCTTCTTTTTTTTCTTACCTTTCTTTTTCGTCTTTTCTTTCTTGAATCTTCTCTATTACTTTTTCCTCTCTCTCTATTCTTTTCTTTCTTTCTTTTCTTTCTCTCTATCTTTTCTTTCTTTCTCACGAAGACTCAAGAGAAAAGATTGATTAAAGTTTTAAACTAACCTCTTCCATGGATGATGGGCCACCATTCAAATTTCAGAATTTGAAATCTCTCTCTCTCTCTCTCTCTCTCTCTCTCCAAGGGCCAACCCTAAACCGCAGAGGCTAAAGCACTCTCCCTTTCTATAAAATCTCCCCTCCCCCACCATCTCATTCATCCTTTCAAGTTCTCCACCCCTCCTACTCCTTTCAAGCTCTCCATCCTTCCTACTCTCTCAAGCTCTCTCCAAGAGTCCTCCCTTAGCCTCTAAACACTTCCACCCTCTTCCTCCATCAAGTTGTAGCCTCTCTCTACTCCCTCAAGCTCTCTACTCTTTCCACTCCTTTTTTCAATCATCTCACCCTCCAACCATGACCCTCTAGGCTCTCTCTACACATCATCAATGGCACCCCCTCTCCATGAGGCTTTTCGCTTGCATTGCGCCTACTTCAAACGAGTGAAGGAGAAATCCAACACTTGCAAGTGGCAATGCAAGTATTGCCCAAAGCTCCAAATCTCATCCGTCACTCGCATTCTCATCCACCTTTGCAAATTAGGAGGGAAAGCCACACCATGCCCTGGTATTCCCAACGATATCTATGAAGATTGTCATAGAAAATACTTGCCATTGAAGCGACCCAAAGGCCTCTTTCAAGGGCAAGTGAGGAGGTGATCTCTCCCTATCATGAGGTCTCGAATGCGGAAAACAATCCCTCTCGAACTCTCTCAGTTTCCTCCAATGGAGGGGCCTCTTCTATCCCATCTAGAAAAAGCCATTTGAGTGGTGCACCTATGCCCAAGAGACAAGCCACTCTTGCCCAAGCAACGGGGTCAGTTTCCAGTCCTCTCTCCTTTCTCAAGGAGAGGCAAAGGCAAGCGGAAATAGAGATTGCACACACCATAATTGAGTGCAATCTCTCTTTCCATATTCTCACAGTCGATCGATGGAAGCGAATGGTGAAAGCCATTGCCGCCGTTGGTCTATACAAGGGATGGTACAGTGTCACGTACAATGACATGCGTACCAAGAAACTCGATAAGGAGAGAGAGAGGATTGATAAATCCCTTGAGCCCGTGCGTGCTGGTTGGGCGAAGTACGGATGCTCTATCCTATCCGATGGATGGCGTGATCGAAAAAAAAAAGGGGATCATCAACATCCTCGTCTCTTGCCCACTTGGCACATACTTCCTACGAGCCGTGGATGCGGGCACAAGGGGAAGGAGAACCACGGGCTCATTCATGTATCGACGCATACGGCAAGCCATCGTTGAGATAATGCTTCTAATCTATTATTTTGTAATCTCTTTTTTTAACCTCCCAAATTTATTCTAATTTCATCGTATATAATCTTGTAGGTTGGGCTGCAAAATGTGGTGCAAGTTGTCATGGACAACGCCTCGAATTGTGCATCTATGGGGCAGAAACTTAAGGCTGAGTTTCCGTCCATAGTATGGACATCGTGCGCTACACATTGTCTAAATCTTCTTATGGAAGATATAGGCAAGTTGGAGTAGGTGGCGAAGATTGTCAACAAAGCTTACACAATCGTTGGCTTTGTCAACTCCAAGGTCCGAGTTCTTGTGTTATATCGCTCATACTCGGACTTGGAGTTGAAGAAGCCCTCGAAGACTTGGTTTGTGGCCATGTGGCTTCTCCTCGAGTGTCTCTATGATGTTCGCAACAAGCTACAAAAAACGGTTGTGTCAGATGAGTTTAAGGAATGGCTTGAAGGGGAGTCCACATCAAGCCAAGTGGAAGCAGAGGCCCTTCAAAGGCTTTGCTTAAAGGAGGAATTTAGGATAGATATAAGGGGCATTATCATTGCCGTCACTCCCATCTACAAGGTACTTCGCAGGATGGACATGGAGGGGCCTACTATTGGCCTCATCTATCATCTTATGGTGGATGCGATGGAGGAGATACAATCATCGATCATCTTGGATGGGGAGGCCTCTTCTTCATGGTATTGTTTTTATTTTTATTTATGTTTAATGATTCATGCTTCGTTTTAGTTTTAGAATCTATATTTCATATTGTCTCACACTTTCTTTTCAAATTTCACCTCTAAATATCCCTCTAAATCTCTATCATCTTACACCTACTGTAGTGATATCTTGGATACTACCCCTAAAAGAGATGACATTCTCTTTTTGACAAAGAAAAGATGGGAGTGGATGAAGCAACCCATACATGGGTTTGCGGCACTCTTGCATCCCGCCTTCAAAAACCCCTCTCTTTTCATGGATGCCAATGTCCTTGTCGATCGTGATAACTTTCTTCCAAAGGCTTTGGCGAAAGAGCACCATGGTGCCTTCCTCCAAGAGCTCATTAATTATAGTGCTCAAAGGGGCACCACTTTCGCATCCACCATTTGTTGGAAGCGGAAATCGTTGGTGAAGCCTCTTTTTTTGTGGGAGTCATTTGGCTATCAATTGCCTCACCTCCAAAGAGTAGCCTTACGCATTCTTGCACAGGTTTGAAAATCTCTTCTCTTTTTTCATTTAATTATAGTTAAACTTACTTTTTTTCACATGGTTTAGGATTGTTCGTCGGGTGCATATTCCCTCGTGCACACCAAAATTCGAAACAAGCTTAGCACACAACAATTGGAGCGACTAATTTATTATCACTCCAATTTACGCATGCTACACAATATGCATGAGATATCTATAGCAAGACAAGTATCGTATACCTAATTTTATACTTTTTAGTTCATAACTTTATTCATAGATTATAAAATATATTTAAAGAAGTTTCATTTGTTTAATCTAAGTTTTTCATTCTTTAAATGTATAGATAAATGTGGATTCACTCAAGCTCTCCACTAGTATACTTAAAAGTGTGACTCACGAGAGAGACTTGGAGCAGGAGCAAATCTTTAGGGAGCTTTACTTGGAGCTTGAGGAGATAGACAAGTGGGTCTCTCGCACTCGTACATGGCGTGCCCGTGTTGTTATTCACCCTCGCGCCGGTAGCAATGGAACTTCCACTTTGGCATCCACATCGGCTGCCCATGATGCTTGTGGGGCCCTTAGATGCTACACGAGGCGTGGGAGTGACTCGAGAAGTACTCCTAGTTCACCCCACGAGAACATGCCTATCACTGCCTCTTACCTGGAACTTAGAGAGCCCAAGTATGATGACAAGGGAAATGTCATTAGTGAGGGCGGTTTTGTTAAGGAGGGTGATGGCTTCTCAAGCAGTGACGAGGATGCTTCCACCTTCGATACCGAGAGTGATATGAGCACCTAGAGTAATCATGTATCTTGATTCGGATTGAGCCATGGATGATGGCTTTTATCTTGATCTATTTTTGTACACTTTTTGTATGAGATTGCACATCTGGCTCATAATAAATTTGTTGGTTTCATTATTCATGCTACATAGTACACTTTTGAGTCTTGTTTCAACACTCTTTTGCACTTTTGACTTGAATCTCTAAGTTTATGTTTTAACTTGTAAGCCCAAACATTAAGCATAGACTTAAAATTATATACATTTTTTTTTTCATCGGATATAACATCGGACGTACGTCCAAGATTTATTAGTCCGATTAGTACCGTACTAGCATCGGACTATACTAATCGGACATCATCGGACATGACAACCTTGACCACATGACCCATCTCCAGGGCCTATCAACAATAAGCATATTTGGCATTTCCACCTAGGGCATCTTGGCTATGACTCTCTTTATGAGTTGTCTCGTCGTGAGATGGTTAATGGCCTTTCTCACCTGAAGCTAGCTCGAGATGTCTGTAAAGCATGTCAAGTCAAAAAGCACCACCATACCCAATTCTCTCAGCAATCTACACATAGAGCTGAGGCACCTCTTAGATTGATTCATGTTGATCTTTGTGAACCAACATCCACTGTCGTCTTGAACAGTGCGATGTACTTGTTTTTTATAGTGGATGATCATTCGAGATACATGTGGGTGTACTTCCTCAAGCATAAGTCCAATGCTTTCACTTATTTCTCTGCTTGGGTGCTGCTAGTTCATAGCCAGACGAGTCATCGTGTTGGTTGCATGAGAAGTGATATCAATAGTGAGTTCATCTCCCACAAGTTTTTTGAGTTTCTACAGCAGTATGACATCTCTCGCCAACTCACTTCTACCAACTCCCCCTCTCAAAATGAAGTCATAGAGCGTAGAAACCAGACAATCATAGAAATACACACGGGTAACTTCTTTGGTTAATTCATACTAAGCCAGACTTAGCTTACTCAATCAGCATTCTCAGTCAGTATTTCACATCACCTAGGATGTAACATTGGATTGCATGTCTTCCTGTGTTGCGTTATTTACGGTGTACTTATTTTATGGCCTCACTTATGGTTTTGGTTTATGTTTGCAAGGGTACACTGATCTCCTGACTTTCCCATGGCAGCTATCTCTTCACCATGGACATGGTTCCCATTTCTTGGTCCAAGTGTAACCAAGATACGTTAGCAGCTTCCATGGCCAAGGCTAAGCATAGGGCTCTCTTCGATGGCACCACCGAGGTCATTTGCTTGACGAAGCTTACTGGCGGCGCTTCACTTCCCTTATGACTCTCCCACCATTGTCTACTGCGACAACCAGAGTGTCATTGCCCTTGCAGACAATCCGATCATCACACCACAAACGCGGCATGTAAGAGTCCACTTCCACTTTTTCAGAGAGCACGTTGAGCTAGGCACTATCTGTCTAGAGTTTGTGCCTTCATCACACAATTTTGCAGACATTTTGACCAAAGGGATCAACCGGCCGGTTATTCACTACCTTCTACCCAAGATTGGCTTGGATACATCCTCCTCTACTTCTTCAAATTGATGGGAAGAGGATGATTCCCTCTTGCTTTCCCTTCCAGTTTAAGAGGGGACGGCTACTTCTCTTTATAGTAACAGTGATGATGCTTACAAATATTTCATTCATTTATTCTTTTGTATTGTACTTATGGACATTTGTAACTTCATCCATATTGTCGAGATGACATGATTGTAAAAGAACACTTGGACAAGTAAACAATTCTCCTACGAGGACACTATCCAAGTGGCACCGTTGCATTCCATTTTGCGCGAGCATAACATCTTGCATCTCCCTTTGCATTTACCCATGTTAAGATGGCAAGCTCAACACGTGCTGACATTGATGATGGACCGCCTGGCTAAATGAGTCCGCACGTTTACACTTAGTACGTTGGTGGTCATTATGATACTCACATGGCCACTGACTTATCACTTATTATATTTAGTTTGATACACCTACCTACAGCTCGCAAAGATATAACACCAGTCGATTAGTGTAGTGGGTTATGCACTGTTTGACTTAGAAGGCCACTTTCCTTTATATTGTATCTTATCTATACTTGGTGTACATTGTATAGTGTCTGGAAGAATAAGAAAAATCAGCAAGAAAACGTTTTAGCCTCCATCTCTCTTCTTGTGTTCTTAAGTAAGCTTCCTCTTATGTATACAGTGTGTATTTGGCACAGCAGCTCAAGTGCATCTCCCCATCACGCGATTCTTGACATGATATCAGAGCCGCGCCACTAGGAGAGGCTGATTTTGAAGGCTGAAGTGAAGGAGAAGAAGCAAGGTTCGAGCAAGCAAGCAAAGGGTAAGAAGCTCTCCCATTCTTCCACTCTCTCTCTTGGATAGTGCTTGCGGAGGCACCGGAAGCAAGGTCAAGCAAAAATCTCAGATTGCTATGAGATTTGGTGTGCGAGTAAATCACTGTATATTCTGCAGAACAAGCCCTTTAGGGCTTATATGCTGTTATTTTGGACATCTAAGGCCGTTTCAAGCCCCGTTTTAAAGCCGCAAGGTTGCGGACAGCAGTTTCAGGGTATACTGTGATTTCGGCTATATTGAATGAAAGTGAGTGCATAGGTTACAGATTGCAAATCTGTAATTTTTGAGATATTTACAAGAAGCAAACATAAGGTTTATCTGCAAACAGGTTGCAGATTACATGTACTATTGAGCAATTAGTGAAAAAGATTGCTTAGTGCATTGCTGTGCACGTGTTGTGAAAGATTACAGAAGACTAGCTTGCTGTGTTATATCCTTGTTTGTGATAATGGTAGAGAACAGTGAAAATTCCATTATAGAGAAGCTCGACAAGAACAACTACCCTTCATGGAAGTTCCATGTGATGAACTTCCTCATTGGAAAGGGCCTTTATGAGTTTGTCTCAGGTGAAGAAAATGAGCCAGAGCTGGGTATCCCTCCGACTGCAGATGAGTTAAAAACATGAAAAGAGTGGAATGCGAAAGACAAAAAGGTGATGTACTGGGTGTCTGCAGTCATTGATAATACTATGCTGGAACATATCATGAATGCGGAAACTTCACATGTAGCTTGGACAATTTTTGAGAGCATGTTTTCAATAAATACAAAGGCATGAAAGATTCAACTCAAGCAAGAGTTAAATGCCTTCAAGAAAGGCAAAATGTCTGTCAATGAGTATGTGTTGAAGGTGAGGAGTATTGCAGATGCTTTAGCAGCGATTGACGCAATGCCGGATGATGATGATTTGGTTTCATTCACTCTGAGTGGCCTTAACAATGAGAAGGCATGAAAATCATCCACTCTAAGTGGCCTTAACAATGAGAAGGCATGAAAATCATTTGTTACTTCAGTATATCTACGGAAGCCATTTTCAAATTTTGATGAACTGATCTCTCTCATGATCACTAAAGAGATCAATATGCAGAGTGATTCGTCTGAAAGAAATAGTGAACATGTCCAAGCATTTTACTCGAGTTCAAGAAGGGGACGTGGTAGATCCTCCTCGAGAGGGCATGGTATGGGACATGTTGGCGATAACCAGCAAAACAGGTTTAATCAACAGTTTGGTGAAATACAGGTTTCTGAAGGCAAAGGAAACTTTAGAGATAGGGGAAGCTCTAGAAGAAGAGGTGGATGGCAGAACAGAGGCTCTAGAAATTCTGCTATTGTTTGTCATTATTGTGGCAAAACATGACATATTGCAGCCAATTGTTATGCTAAGAAGGATGATATTCACAGTGGTAAATTGCAGCAAGGAGACTATACATCGTCTTCACAACAGAATGAAGACAAAAATAAGCATCTGTTTGTTATGCAGTATATAATGAATGCAGTTACAGGAAAGGGGACACATGATGATGTATGGTATGTCGATTCAGGTGCATCTAATCATATCACCAGTCATGTTGAATGGTTTAGAGATATGCAGGACTTACAAAACCCAGGTTATATACAATCGGGTGATGATTCATGCCACCCAATTTCACACATGGAAAAGGTTCCCTTATCCTTGTATGATGGCCAGACAAAGAGTCTGACAGATGTATTACATGTGCCATCAATTACAAAGAATCTAGTATCTGTTGGCCAAATGGTAAAGCAGGGATTGCAAATCCGATTCAATGCAAAAGATTGTTTTGTAGAAAACTTTAATGATAAGTGCAGGTTGGTTGCAAAAGGAAGTAGAGTTGGCCGAATGTTCACTTTAGATGCTGGAATTCCTGCAGGATGTTGCTATGTATGCTAAAGGAAAAGGAGTAGTTGCAGATATTGAAATATGGCATAAACGTATTGGATATGCAAATGTGCAAAGGCTGAAATTAATGCAGTCCAGAGGATTGGTTATAGGGTTGCCTTCTTTTAGAGTTGCAGAATTACATAAAGTCTGTGAAGCATGCCAGTTTGGTAAGCAGACGAGACAACCCTTCTCGCATGATAGAGAAGTGAGCAAAAATATACTTGATGTAGTACATACAGATGTTTGGGAGCCTACACAGAATGTATCTCTTGGTGGCAGCAAATACTTTGTCACATTTATTGATGACTGTTCAAGGAAGCTATGGGTATACTTCATGAAGGAAAAGAGTGATGTGTTTGAGCACTTCAAATCTTTTAAGACAGCTGTTGAAACAGAAATAGGCTTAAAAGTAAAGTGCTTGAGATCAGATGGAGAGGGAGAGTACCTCTCTAATGAGTTTAGTGGCTTCTTGAGGACTCATAGGATTAAGAGGCAATTTACTTGCAGGTATACCCCACAACAAAATGGTGTTGCAGAAAGAAAAACCAAACATATTGCAAAAGTTGCACGGGCATTAATGGCTGAAAAAAATATGCCCAAACATTTTTTGTCTGAGGCTGTCCATACTGCTGTCTACATTATGAACAGAACTCCCACAGCTGCAATTCATGGGATGACTCCTGAAGAATGCTTTATTGGCAAGAAGCCTGATGTATCGCACTTGGAGATATTTGGCTGCGTTGCATATGTTCATGTGCTAGATGAGCTACGGAAGAAGCTTGATCCAAAGGCAGAAAAATGTGTTTTTATTGGATACTCTTTAGAGCAGAAAAGATATCGCTGTTATAATCCTGTTACAGGTGAGTTCAGAGTGAGCATGAATGTTATCTTTGATGAGATGGTAAGTTGATATACACCTTTGGTGATGTTTTGGATGATGATAATGATCAGGACAGATATATGCAGAAAGATAAACAAGAATCACAGTCTTAGTAGACCAGAAACATCATCTGATACTACACCTACAGTGAGCCCTTGGTCTGGGAGACTAAGGAGTAGCCCCCCATCTTCAAGTGGATCTATAAGTGTTGTAGGAAAGGACAAAGGAAAGAAAAAAGTGTTGGATGATAATAATGCATCTACCAGTCATTTGGGATTTTATGGAGATTCTAGTGGTTCGCAGAGTTTGGATGATGAGCTTGGCATTCCTTCAGTCAGGACACCAGGTGTACTGAGAGCTCATAGTAATGTAAAGGCTCCATTGAGTGATCCGGTGATACGCAAATCTAGTAGGGTCAGATACCCTGTTAAAAGATTTGGTTTTGAAGGTTATGTAACCCACCATTATGCTTATATGGTGAAACTAGTTGAGGATGTTGAGCCCACTTGTTTTGAGGATGCTGTTGGTCATGCTCATTGGGATGCAGCAATGGATGAGAAGATGGTTGCATTAGAAGCCAATAAGACTTGGGATTTGGTACCCTTACCTAAGGGTAAGAAAGCTATTGGCTGTAAGTGGGTTTACAAAGTCAAGCATAATGCAGACGATTAGTTAGCAGGTATAAGGCTAGGCTGGTTGCAAAAGGCTATGCTTAAACATATGGTATAGACTATGAAGAGACATTCAGTCCAGTTGCTAGGATGACAACTGTTAGGTGTGTGATTGCCTTGGCAGCAGCCAAAGGTAGTAGTTTACAGCAAATGGATATTAAGAATGCCTTCTTACATGGTGAATTGCAAGAAGAAGTATATATGGAGCAGCCAGCAAGTTATAAGAATTTAGAGCATCCCACATATGTGTGTAGGTTAAAGAATGCGCTCTATGGGCTGAAGCAAGCACCTAGAGCATGGTCTAACAAGATTGGAGAGTATCTTGTCAATATTGGATTTCGTATTTCTCATGCTGATCACTCACTTTATGTGAAAAAGGGAGATGTAGGTTTCGTCATCATAGTCATCTATGTGGATGACTTGATTATTACAGGTGAGTGACAATGGGATTGCTGAAGTTAAGGACTTTTTGAAGAAGAAGTTTGAGATGAAGGATTTGGGTGAGCTGAGATACTTTCTTGGTATTGAGGTGATCAAGTGTGATGATAGTATATGGCTGTTCCAAAGACAGTATAGCTTGGATATGTTATCCAAGTATGCTGAACAGCATGTAAGCCTCTTTCAGTACCATTGGAGCAAAATGTGAAGTTGAGTGCTGACATTGGGGATAAGATAGAAGACCCTGCTATGTTCAGGAGAATAGTGGGAAGTTTGATTTACATGACTATCACAAGGCCAGACTTGAGCTATGCTCTTAGTCTTGTCAGTCAGTTTATGCAGATGCCTAAAAAGCCTCATTTGGATACAATTGGACGTATATTGAGGTATATGAAGTCCACTTTACATGATGGACTTTTTTATGAGACAGGTAAAAACGTACAGGTCTTTGGATACATAGATGCAAATTGGGCTAGTAGCATGTCAAATAGAAGATCTACAAGTGGATTCATGTTTTCCCTTGGTAGTGCAGCAGTTACATGGAGCAGCAAAAAGCAACCTACAGCTGCTTTATCAAGTACAGAGGCTGCGTATAGCGGTGCTGCTATGGCAGCATGTGAGGTGGTATGGCTGCAAAAGTTATTAGGTGATTTGGACATGCAGGGAGATGATCCAGTTGTCATTCATTGTGACAACATGAGCCGCATACAGCTAGCTAGGAATCTAGTATTCCATGCTAAGATAAAACACATTGAGATGCATTACCACTTTGTGAGAGAGAAGATACTTGCAAGAGAGATTGACTTGGTATATGTCAGCACACAGAATCAGATAGCTGACATTTTCACAAAGGCATTGGGTATAGAGAAGCTTCGAAAGTTCCGAAGCTTACTTGGAGTTACAGAGATAGAATTGAGCTTGAGAGGGAGTGTTGAGATGGCAAGCTTAACATGTGCGGACATTGATGATGGACCGCCTGGCTAGATGAGTCTGCACGTCTACACTTAACACGTTGGTGATCATTATGATACTCACATGGCCACTGACTTATCACTTATTATATTTAGTTTGTTACACCTATCTACAGCTCGCAAAGATATAACGCCAATCGATTAGTGTAGTCGGTTATGCACTGTTTGACTTAGAAGGTCACTTTCCTTTATGTTATATCTTATCTATACTTGGTGTACATTGTATAGTGTGTGAAAGAAGAAGAAAAATCAACAAGAAAACGTTTTGGCCTCCATGTCTCTTCTTGTGTTCTTAAGTGAGCTTCCTCTTGTGTATGCCGTGTGTGTTTGGTGCAGCAGCTCAAGCGCATCCCCCCATCACGCAATTCTTGACAACCCATGCATTGGCATTCTATTCATGTAAACATGCATCTATGCACATTTATTTTTTTCAGTCTTTTGAAGTGGTCAACTCTGGATTCACCATATTCGTAGCATTGCACACGATAATCTAGAAGGCAATTCTTCCTAGCTTGCTTACTTTGCTTTTTTTTTTTTTGGCTTCACATCTTTGCTATATTTGTGTCACCCATACCCTAGTCATTCTCCTTCTTCACCGACACCCAATATTGCTAGGGATAGTATGCTCGTTTTGTAAAGGACTTGGGTCTAACCATCCTTTATTACTCTCCCCTTTGGTGCACCGATACTCAATAGAACAAAAACTGATTTGAAACCCTCGCTTAATGTTAAATCTATCAAAACTACAAAGCACAAAAAGTCCATAGCTCATTCCATCCGCCTTTGCAGGACTTGATAGGCCACTGGGCAACTGTCGTGCATCCTCTATCCAATGCCTTGGCCTCTCTGGGGTATTCACTTGGGCTCCCTTGGTAAGATAACCATCACCTTTGCAGTCTTAGTAGGCCACTGGCAGCCGGCGTACACCCTTTGTCCAATGCTTTGGCTACTTTAGGGTGGGATGCTTTAGGATAAAAGATTTTTTAAAAAGGGAGGGAGGGGCTTGCCTAGCCTACTTCTCGTTGCACTGTTGTTGGGCCTGAGAGGGGGTATTGAGTTAAAAATACATTAGCTTCACTTAAACAACCCGAAAACATCCTTAATTAAGGAAAAAACCTTGTTTATTTAAAACAAATGTGTTCCTAGAGAGTATTTGTATCCCATAAGCACAAACCGAGGGCCCAAACTTTCTATAAATAGGTATGCTGCCCTCCATTCAGCCTTAATCTCGTTTTCGCAGGTTTCAAGTGTTTTCGGTTTGCTGCCCACACCCCGTTCGTGAAGGACATCGCAATCCAAGCTGTCCATTGCAGTCTTCACTTGTCCGGCACATGTTTCCAAACCATCATCATTTTGTTGTTGTTCCCAGTCAAGCAACTGCTACTGTCCACCCATCCAGCTACCATACAGTCTGCCACGTCAACATACTACTGTGTTTGCAGGCCCCAACTGCGGCCCTACCAATTTTCTCTCTCCTCCCACCTGTTCTTTTCTCTCTCCTCCCTACTGCATTTTGCAGTTTTCTCTCTCCTCCAACTATTGTCATCATCATCTCAGCCTGCGTTTGCAGATTCTCTCCTCAGCTTGCCTTTATAGCACAGTCTCTCTCTAGACTATCGTCTGCGCCAAGTCCAGCCACACATAGGTTGCGTTTAGTGTTGTTCGATACCCGAAGGTTGCCTTTCTACGATTCGGGATCCATTCAAAGTACGACACACTCTCTAGGTTATTACCCCTGCCCTAATCCTTGAGGTACAAGCGTTCAAGGTTAAGTATTCATTCACTACATAGTGTGTTTGCTACATGAGCATCGTATATTCAATAGTCATATCACTTCATTTATTCTCTATGTTCATTGTCTCTGAGTTAAGTTCATTGTCTCTGAGTTAACCTAATCCTAACTGTGTTCTATCAGTTTGTGCTTTGTCATACGGTATTATTTGTGTTTCTATGTTAGGATATTTCTTCACATGTTTGTGTGAGGTGGAAGATAAGTTGGTAGCATAGGATAGAAGCGTGGGTGACTAGGTGTTACATCTGCCATCAAAATGCTTGGCATGGTGACTCTAGATGGGTTTCCCAAAGGAGGTGACTAAGTGGTGAGTGGTCCTAGTGATTAAAAGATATAAGGCAGCCCACTAGGTAGTGATGTGTCAGCAAATTATGTGGTCACTTGGAAAACGAGTCTATAGGGTAGGGCTTGAGATACATGGGTGGGATACATGTGATCCCCATGGAGGGTTACCTCATTTTTTTTTAATATGTACCTCTTCTTGTGTTCACATACAAGTATCTATCCTCTTCAAGACTTAGATTTGTGTGAATATACTAAAGATTCCCTTCATCTTGAATATTGCCAAAATCTTGCATGGAAGTGTTAAGCTACATTACCATTATCTTTTATTAAATAACCCCAAAACTCGAGTTAATTCATGAATTTAACCATTCTTTTAAATCGCAAGTGGTTGGAGAGAGTTTCAATGTCCCACATATAAACCCCAATTTGGGGGGCCCCAAACTTTCTCGATCTCATTTTTGCAAGTTTCAAGTGATCTAGCTTCGCTGCCCACACCCTGTTCGCTGCGGAGGACATCTCAACTGAGGCTGCCCAACACTGTCTCCATTCATCCGGCATCTGTTTCCAGCCCTCCAATGCTACCTACACCAGTGTTGTTGCTGCCAGCTGCCATGCACACCTCTAGAGGCTGCATTTCAGGCTGCCGACCAGGCTACAAGCTGCGTTTGCTGCTGTTGTGGTTATACAGACTGCAAAATCTGTGTCTAATGCTGATCTGCTGCCGCCAAGCAGTCCTACACCCTCAATAAGCTGCATTTTGCAGTTTTCTCTCTCCTCACTGCTCTGTCTAACTCAAATTCAGCATTTATTGCTACGTTTGCTGCTCAATAGGCTGCATTTTGCAGTTTTCTCTCTCCTCACTGCTCCATTTGACTCAGATCTGGCATCTACTACTACATTTGCTACTGTCAGATGTCTTGGAGGCTGCCTTGCTATGTTTCAGGATCCATCAAGAGAATGACCGACTCTCCAACTCATTACCTTTGCCTTAGTCCTCCAGACCACAAGAGTTCGGAATACAACATTCATTCACTGCATACTCTATTTGTTGCATGAGCATTGTATTATACAAATACATTCCTTTATGACCTTCATTGTGTTCATTGTCTTTGGATTACCCTAACCCTAATTGTGTTCTATTCACTTTGTGCTTTGTCGTACGATTGTATTGTGTTTTTGCGTTAGGGTATTTCTCTACATGGTATCAGAGCTAGGATCTCTTGGAAGAAACCTAGGCCTTTGATCTGAAAGCCCTTTGCAAAAAGAAGGAACAATAGGAGGGCAAGATGACTTCAAACACAACATCACCACTTCATTCGCCCAAGACAAATCCATCACAAAACAAGCCGGAGAGGGTTCCACAACCTTCTTCACCAACTTTTGACATGACCAGAGAAACAATTGACTACCATGGAGTCCAAAGACCATATAAGATTTCTAGAGCCGAGTACGACCTCATTCTCATGTATCGGGCTCAACAACAAATTGAAGGTAAATCTGAGTTTTCCCCTTTAGATTCAGTGCATTAGTCTAATGATTTTGCAAGAATGACAAAAGCTCCACAAAGGACTGGCCATCCTAACATGAAAACCTGCATGGAGTACAAACCCTATCTCTTTACCACTTTCATCTCCTTCTTTACCTCTTTTATCTATTCCATTTACATCACCACCTTCATTCACTCATATGTCGGATGCACAAAACAACACTTCTCCATCTTTTGAGTTTACTTTCGCTTTTCAACAAGATATAGATGATTCTCATGAAGAAGCGACTATGCAAACATAGTATTGATTCATAAGTCATGAAGAAGATAGAGTATTCTTTTGGAACACAAAGAAAGGTGATGAGTTCAAAATATTAACTCTCTCACATGTACATTCTCTCCCTTCTTTTGCTTTAGGTTTTCCTTCTCAAGGTCATTTTGAAGTGGGTGAATCATCTTCATTCAATACATTTAATGGACAAAAGAAACTAAAATTATTTTCAACAACTACATCAACCAATCCATCTAATCTCCCACATGTCTCCATTAAGTGCACCTTATATGACTTCTCTCGTCACACAAAGAATCCTTCATCCTTAGGCTCACAACCTTGTCTTCATTCTTAGGCACAACCAAGTGGTGTACCCATGATCGAGGCTCATCCTCCCTTTCCATACTTTCGAGATTTTCAAGGCTTCGAAATGCCACCCAGCCATTACCAAGTGTGGATCAAGCGATTCCACAATTTGCCTCCATGGAATTACCTAGTGGACATGTTGTGCCCTAGCCAACATTTGGACAAAGCTAACATGTCCCAGTGCCTCCACCTCTACTGGCACCTTATGAAAACATTTATGTTCCACTGCCTCCGCATCAATCAACACCCATTGGACACTTCCACCCTATTTTTGCCTACCCACCTCCTCCTTTAACTCCTAGTTATTCCCCTCCCCCACCCTCTTCTTATCCACCTTATCCATACTATCACATCGACCAAACACCTCATGGTTCTTCTTCCTCATCAGCCAAACATGCCTTTACTGACGATACTCATTTTAATAGGTCAAACTTTGCTACTTGATCTAATCTAATGAGACATGTCCTTGACTCCCACAACCTGGTGCACAGATCGGACGCCGTATGCGTGCGTAGTGAGCGTCAGAAGGTCCCCAAGAACAAAAGAACTCTACTTTTTGCACAAAAATCAATGAAGAAAGCTTGCACAATATGAACAAGAGACCAATTGGGTGCAATCTCCTCCCCATGCCTTGTGTAAGTGCTTCACAAAGCATGTATTTTATATATTATTCATCTTCAATCTCAAAAAATAGCCCAATTTACAATTAGCACGCTTTAGCTTTTGTGTTTGCTTTTGTACCACTAAAGAATTAAAGCTATTGGGCGCCCAAGAAGTCAGGCAGTATTCAAATACAATGTCCAATACAAATATTTAAATCGTGCGCCCATACGCATACAAAAATAATAAATAAATATCAAGTGCTTTAATAAATAAGCACGACAAAATATAGGCGTCATGCCTAAGATACGCGCTCATCAAAAATTGATGATAATTTGAATACACGCTATCCTCCAATGCTTCCCAATGCCACCGCTGCTTGCTCTACACATCAACTGAAACATTCACAATTGTTAAAAAAATAATACAATTAAACCGATAAAAGTTAATACCTAGCAGTCTTCAGCAACAAAAATAAATTGGTTAGAACTCAATCCTAACCTTAATTTATTACAAGTGCACACTCTAAACTCATAAACGTTTATTAATTTAAATATGTATTTTACGGAATCACTCACTTACACATTAAATTAACAAAACGCCCGAAAAGGATAGACGTCACCGACTTTTCGCACAAAGAATCCACTTTGTGTATGAGCCCTGGTAATAAAATTTTACAGAATCCACCGTAAAACCTCACGGAATCCACCGTGGAATATGCCTCCTGGCATCATACCCCCGGGGTGGGATAGCAATTGTCCTCAATTGCTATTAGCTCAACGTGGAGCTAGCAATGTGGGAAAAGCACTTAGATCTCTAGCGTGCATCCATTGGGCCTCTTCAACACGATGATTTTTAAACTTGACCAAATATCTAGAATATCTACGGCCAGTTCTAGTAGTCATAAAGTCAGTATCTATAATAGTTTCAGGCTCAAGGATTTCAGTTTCATCATCTAGCAAATAAGGGTTTTCATAGATAGGATGTACAAGTAGTTGTCCTCTAAAAGGTCGTAGTAAACTGATATGGAAGATGTTGTGGATTTTCCAATGTTGTGATAATTCTAGTTTAAATGCATTGTCATTGATTTTGTGTATGATCTTTGTTTTCGGATGAAATACATATAAAAAATCAATCTTTGTTCCTAAGTTAGCAAACAAAGTAATCCAAAAATTATTGCAAAATCTAAAATCACGATCATAAATAATAACTTTTAATAAACCATGATTAGTGAAAACAGTTTTCAAAAACAATTGAGCAGCTTGAGATGCAGTTAAAGTTTTATTGCATGGAATAAAATATGCTTGTTTGCTAAACCTATCTACAACAGTCCAAATCATATCTTGATTAGCTTTAGTGTTAGGTAGACCAATGATGAAATCCATTAAAATCTGTTTCCATCGTCGTGATGGAATAGATAATGACATTAGTAAACTATATTGTTTACCATGGTATCTCTTTACTCGTTGACAAATTAGGCATTCAAATATAAAGTTAGATACATCAGTGCCCATATATGGCCAATAAAAATATTTAATCAATGTACGCAAAGTAGATATAATTCCTCTATAACCTTGATATGGGGGACAATGAATTTCATGCAAAACAAATGATTGAAATGGAACAGTCACACATAATGTTTTTTCATAAAACATAAATCCATTAGTGTAAGACAATGAATCAATAGAAATCCAATTATTTGCAACTAGTTTATTCCAATCAGCTTGAAAAGTAGGATCCTGATGATAAGTATCTTTCATAGAAATTAAATAATCAAATGATATCACAGAAATATTTTGAATTGTCGGTCTTCTACTCAAAGCATCAGCAACAACATTCTCTTTTCAAGGTTGATATTGTATAAGGGGATGAAAACTTTGAATAAAAGCGGCCCATTTAATGTGTCGTTCAAATACTTCTGGTTGACTAAGGAGATGTCTAATGCTTTGTTGGTCAGTTTTGATCATGAATTTAAATCCCATTAAATAATGTTTCCATTGACGTAAGGCTCATACTACAGCTAGCAATTCTTTGTTATAGATAGAATATTTAAGTTCAGATGGTTTGAGTTTGCAGCTAGAGTAAGCTATGGGATGAGAATCTTACATAAGAACTGCTCCTATTCTAGATCCACTTGCATCAGTAACTACTAAGAAGAATGGTCTATTGAAGTCAGATAATTGTAATACAGGAGCATGAGTTAAAGCATGTTTCAGCAAATCAAAGGACTTTTGTTGATTGTCAGATCACTTATATACGATACCCTTCTTTAAGAGTTTTGTCAAAGATAATGCAAGTAATGAGAAATTCCTCACAAATTTTTTGTAAAAGCTAGCAAGACCTAGAAAAGAACGTAATTCATGCACATTTTTGGGTATGGGCTAATTTAAAATTACTTCTATCTTTTTAGGGTCGACTTTAATACCTTTTGATGAAATAATATGTCCTAGATATTCAATTTCTGTTTGGAAGAATTCACTCTTTTCTGGATTAGCATATAATTGATTGTCTTTTAATAACTTAAAAACTAAAGACAAATGTTCATAATGCTCATTCTCATTTTTACTGAAAACTAATATGTTATCAAAGAAAACAATGACACAATGCTGATGTTTCAGAAATATACGGTTCATCATACGACTAAATGTGACTGGTGCATTAGTTAAACCGAAAGACATAACCAGAAATTCATAGTGTCCAAATTGTGTTCTAAATGCAGTTTTGAATATATCAGATTTGTCTAATCTTACTTAATGATATCCAGATTTAAGATCTATCTTACTGAATATGGCATATTCTTGTAGCTTATCCATAAGATCATCTACCCTAGAAATCGGATATCTATTCTTAATAGTAATTTTATTTAGGACACGATAATCAATGCACATATGATAGGTATTATTTTTCTTTTTCACTAATAAGACAGGTGCACCAAATTGAGAACTACTAGGTCTAATTAATCCTCTGTTAAGCAATTCTTCTATTTGGTTTTGAATTTCTTTCTGTTCAATTTAGTTATGTCTATATGATACTTTACATGGTGGTTGTGTTCCAGGAATTAAATCTATCTTATGATCTTCAGGACGTGAAGGGGGTAATCCAGGTGGTAAATCAGCAGCAAAACAATCTTGGAATTGAGCAAGAAATTGTGCATGCCTAGAATACATCTGTTTTTCTTTAGCTTGAATTTCATTTACCCATATTAAATAGGATTTGCTACTTTTACGTAATGCACCTTTAGCCTGAGTATGAGTAAGCAATAGAAAATTATTGAAAGAGTGCAAATGCATACCATGCAATGTGATTTGTTTTCCTTGAAAATAAATTTTAATTGAATGCATAGAATAATCTATATAAGGATTGTATTAATGACGCCAAGGCATTCCTAAGATAATATCACTAGACTGCAAAGGTACAACTAAGAAATTTCTTTGTTCAGTATAATCACCAATTTTAATTTTTAAATTATGCATCTCTTGTGTTCCATTATATCTCGTACCTAGAAATGCAGCCTTGATGCGATAATGTGTAAAAATAATATGTAAATTCAATTCTTTGACTAATTTTACAAAAATAAAGTCATGTATGCTCCTATCATCATGTAAAATAGTCTTTTCTTTACCATGCACAAAACATTTCATTGTTAATAAGGAATGGAGAGTTGGCATACTTGGCAAAGTGTCAAAAGTAGTACCAATGTCGTCATCATCTTCCGTAAAGTCCGACATCTCCTGACGTTCTTCATCTTCTATTGCTCCTAGATAATTGATATGAACATATGGCTTTTTAGATTGACAATTGGCTACTAGATGTCCAGGTTGATGACATTTATAACAAACTATGGGTTTTGCTTTGGATATATTATTGGTAATGGCAAGAAGTTTAGCAATGTTGGAATTTGACTGTGGAGATGGCTTAGGGTTTGGATTTGTATTTGATGGCAAAGCAGGTGGTCGTGTCCAAGATTTACGGAATGAAGATGGAAGAAAACAACTTTGATTGAATCTTCGAAAATTTGAATTGAATTGTTTGGAACCAAAGTTACCATTAGTTGGAAATTGTTGTGGTCGCTTATCTCGTCCGCGAATTTTGTCTTCAGTGTCATGGGCCAAGGAAATTGCATCTTCAAGGGTTGTTGGCTTGAACATATTGACTTCCGCATAGAAATGTCCAAGTAGGCCAAACATAAATTTGCGTTTATGAGTTGCTTCAGGTACATCTTCGAGCATATGTAGTTACAGTAGGGCATTCCAAAAACGTTCAGTATATTGGGAAATAGATTCACTATCTCTTTGTTGTAGAAAATCCCATTGTTTAATTCGCTTTTCGTGGAATTGGAAATGAAGGAAATTCTGCAAAAATTTCTTTTGGAAAGTCTCCTAAGTAGTGAAACAATCAACGCTTTTGCGGACCACAGTCCACCATAAGGATGCTCGGTCAACTAAATGGTTAGTGACACATTTAATTTTGTCTTTCTCAGCATATGTTTCTTCATGGAAATAATCATCAAATTGACTAATAAATGCAAGAACAGTCTTTCCATCGCGTGATTCATTGAAAGTACGAAATTTGAAGTTTCTTTTACTTATCTTTGTTTCTTTCTGAATAGATTGGGCTTCAAGTGTTGCATCGATGGTACGTCGTATAAGATCTTCAGGTTGCGATCCATCTTGATCGGTGGTAGATCGTTGCAGATTGGCCAATTGAGCTTGCAAAGCTTGTCGTGCTCTTTGTTCCTCTTGTAGCTGCATCATAATCAAATCCAACTTTTGCTCCATTGTTGGTTCGGGTAGATCACCTTCAGCCATAAGATCGTCTATGTTTTGATCAGTCATCCTGCAAAATTCCAAAAGACCTCACACACTCGAAACCTTGTTAGTGGGATGAGTGTAGCTCAAAGACGGGTTTACAAGGCTTTTTTTTTTTTTTTGCTTTTGTAGTATTTCTCCTTTACGATTGCAAAATTCGTTGTCACAACCGTCTTTCAAGAAAATAATTATGCGTATAGTCTGCGTGTAAATGATTAATTGCTGTAATCTGCTTCTATCAATTCATAGTTGTGAATAGAAGCTTCCAGAGGGTAGTAAAGTGAATCGTGTGTTGCTGAATACGAACTGCCGCTATGGTAATTATTGAAGATGACTTGTAGGACCTTATTGTCTTGGGTAACTTAGGAAACTTAGAGTTTTAAGCTTTGGTGACTAAGCTTGATTTTTTAGGACCAGAGGACGTTTTCGCCAGAGTCGACGGCGGCCAGTTCATGCTGTTGCCGCAGGCGCATAAAAACGGATTGTGAAGCTTTTATTAAGCTTCATTTAAAGCTTACTAAGCTGATTACTTAAGCTTAAAAAGCTATGGCTAAAATTTTTTATCTGTAATCAACAACTTGATGAAGGGACTATCCGTGTGATCCTCCGCCTGCAGAGGCCGGTCCCTCGCAATCTGAGTGTACAGCAGGGGGTTCTTGACCGCCAGGAACACGCTGGTATCGATCGTTTGCCACGAGACTGACTGTAGAGCTCGATCATTTCAGGAGCTCCGCCTTCGCGTGAGATGATAAGCGACTGGAAGCTCTCAATCTCAGCTTCGCTTTGATACTACTGGTGCACAAATCGGATGCCATATGTGCGCGTAGTAAGCGTCAGAAGGTCCCCAAGAACAAAAGAACTCTACTTTTTGCACAAAAATCAATGAAGAAAACTTGTATGACATGAACAAGAGACCAATTGGGTGCAATCTCTCCCCATGCCTTGTATGAGCGCCCCACAAAGCATGTATTTTATATATTACTCATCTTCAAGCTCAAAAAATAGTCCAATTTACAATTAGCACGCTTTAGCTTTTGTGTTTGCTTTTGTGCTACTAAAGAATTAAAGCTATTGGGCGCCCAAGAAGTCAGGCGGTACCCAAATACAATGTCCAATACAAATATTTAAATCGTGTGTCCATACGCATACAAAAATAATAAATAAATATCAAGCGCTTTAATAAATAAGCGCGACAAAATATAGGCACCATGCCTACGATACGCGCCCATTAAAAATTGATGATAATTTGACACGCTATCCTCCAATGCTTCCCAATGCCACCGCTGCTTACTCTACACATCAACTGAAGCATTCACAATTGTTAGAAAAATAATACAATTAAACCGACAAAAGTAAATACCTAGCAGTCTTCAGCTACAAAAATAAATTGGTTAGAACTCAATCCTAGCCTTAATTTATTACGAGTGCGCACTCTAAACTCATAAACGTTTATTAATTTAAATATGTATTTTACAGAATCATCCACTATGGAATCACCCACTTATACATTAAATTAACAGAACGCCCGAAAAGGATAGGCTCCACTTTGTGTATGAGCCCTGGTAATAAAATTTTACAAAATCCACCGCAAAACCTCACAGAATCCACCGTGAAATATGCCTCCTAGCATCACAACCTATGAAATATTGTACAAAGGTTGAAACCCCAACCCGATCCCACACTTGTTCCATACAAGATCCATCTGCTAGTGGAGAGCTAGGAATGCCTTTGCTATTGCCGAGTTGATGCATAGCTTATTGCTCGAGTTTCATTCTCAGCTTCAACATTTCGATTTAGATTTTAAGCATTGGGCACACTTGACTAACTGCTATGTAGCTCAAGATAGAACCCATTGCATAAATCTAAACCATGTGCTTCAAAACTTTAAAATCACTAACCGAAATGACTTGAAAGTCAAATTGGCTGAGTATCGACACTTTATCACTGAGTTATCTACCACCGAGTCTCCTAGATTCTCTAATGGTCAGGTCACATTGCTCCTTAATAAGGTTCTGCAAAAGTACTTCCATTGTGTGCAATAAGTGATCTCGCAACCCACCATGCCCACATTCTATGAATTTGAGTGTCAACTATTGCATTATGCTCGGTTATTCAATCAATTTCATAGCATGACCTTTACAGAGAAGACTCTCATTGGTTCTTCTAAGAAGGGGCAAGAAGGGAAGGATAAACAAAATCAAAATCAAAACCAAGCCGGTGAGATCCAAGGAAACACCCAGTCTCCTCTAAAACCCGGGTAGCAAAATGTGCCTAAAAAGAATAGATATTGTCAACATTATCAAAAGACTAGCCAGTTTGACAATGAGTGTCGATTAAAGACGAGACATAGCACCAAAACCTAAGACTCAAAACCCCCAATCAGGAAACCCCTAGCAGGGGAGACTAGGTAGTGGCAACCCTCAGTATGGGCAGTGGTGCGGCTAGATCCACGCTACCACCGGTCAGTTATCACAATCTACATTCTTCTTAGCGCCAAAGGACATGTCCGATTCGTCTACAAAGGCCCACGTCATCTCCATATAGAGACATTTGAGGATGCAAGCCTTATCCACATTCGCAAGTTACCTCTCGATGAGGTAACTACAGAGACCCACTCGTCACAGCCAACTACTTCAGCTACTCCTTGGATTGTGGACAGTGGAGCTACTCATCATATGACCCAGTCTTAGATATTTCCATCTCCCGTGCCTCTATAGCCAAGATATTCGATGTCGGAAACAACTCCTTGATCAAGATTCAAGCTCACGATCACATTAGTTTTGTCATTAACTAGTGGCTCAAATCTCACTACGTTGGATGATATATACTAAGTTCCCCAACATGGAGTAAACTTGTTATCCATTCAGCAACTTTGCCAGTTGGGACAAGCAATCTTCTTCGCAACAACAATCAAGGTCCTTGACTCTCAAATTGGTTTAGTGATTGCTTGCAGTGCGGTACAAGCTAGTAGCATGTACCACATAACCCAGTTTATTTTCAAGCCAAGAATTGAGGGCTCAGAGTTCACCGCTTTCGAGCTTTGGTCACTGCGCAAGAGTCTACAGACAATGAGTGTCTCTGGCATTTTCACTTAGGACATCTCAGATATGACTCTCTTTATGAGTTATCGCATCACAAATGGTTGAGGACCTTCTATACCTAAAGCTATCTCGAGATATCTGTAAAGCATGTCAACTTGAGAAACATTGTACCCCATTCCCTGAGTAGTCCACACATAGAGCTAAGGTGCCTCGTAGATTGATTCATGTTGACCTTTGTGGGCCAACATCCACCATTGTCACCTTGAACGATACACTATACTTCTTTTTTATAGTGGATGATTATTCTAGACACATGTGGGTATACTTTCTCAAGCATAAGTCTGGCACTTTTACCTCTTTCTCTACTTGGGTGTGCTAGTTCATAACCAAACTGGTCACCGTATAGAATGCAAGAAAAATGATAGTGGTGGCGAGTTTACCTCCCTCGAGTTTTCCAAGTCTCTATAGAAGTATGGCATTTCTTGCCAACTTATCTCTATCAACTCCCCCTCTTAGAATGAAGTTATTGAGCGTAGAAACCAAACCATCATGAACATGGCACTCTCTATGCTATTTGCAGTAGAGCTCTGGACTCCCTAAGTGCCAATGGATCAAGGTTGTTAACACTTTGGTGTACATTCTTAACCACAACCCAACTGTTGTTGTCCCTCAAAGGACTCCATATGAGGTATTTTTTTTACTCTCAACTTGTTATTTCCCACCTCAAAGCCTTTGGGAGTCATAGATATACGCACACTCCTAATGATAAGATAGGAAAGCTCACTCCCCAAGCTGATATCCTAATTTTTATAGGTTACTCCTCCAAAGCGAAGGCCTATCATTTGTTCAATCCTCCAATAAACAAGGTGATCAATAGGAGAGAGAGAGTTTTTTATGAGAGGGATATTGTGTAATCTTCAATATCGAACTTCACACCGTTTCCTCAGTTTATTCCATCAAAGATAGTGTCTTTTTTAGTCGGGCATAATTATCCTTGTACGTGGTACAAATGGGTCTGTATAGTACAATCCATATGGTACCATATAGTACGAATCCATATGAATTCATATATGAATACTGTCATATTTATTCCACCGTGTTTGGGCACGTTTTCCGTTTGGACATTGTCTCCTACTACGCATTTTTGACCCCTTATTTTCCTATGCCATTTGAGAGTCCTTCTATGCCTTGGATGCCACATTCCATAACCCAGTCTCCTAAGTTCCATGCTCCAACCAATCCACTTTTGACCGCTTGACTCGGGCCTTGGATACTCTTCTTCCACACTCTTCCCTCTTCTTCCACTCTGTTCTCTAGCCAATAAAGCATATCCAAAATATTGTCATCTGATCAACAATGCTATTGCCAGCCTCTGAAAGGTATCTCCCTGTTGTCTCTTGCTTGTTGAGGCCCCCAAATGACTGTCGTCATCAGCAAATTGTTGTTCTTTGATCAAAAAATGAGCCAATGTCTCCCTCACTCTCTCCAAACTATAAACTAACTAAAAGGCTAAGACCCAGCCCCCAAAAACGTTTTCTCCGTTGGCATG
The DNA here is from genome assembly GCF_053477565.2 of Lygodium microphyllum. Lineage (NCBI taxonomy): Eukaryota > Viridiplantae > Streptophyta > Polypodiopsida > Schizaeales > Lygodiaceae > Lygodium > Lygodium microphyllum. Next base: position 108,274,031 of record NC_141143.1, read on the forward strand.
GGCATTTTTGCCAAGTGGTAGTTTTCTAAACCCATTTTTCAGCATTATCCAATCATTTAATTAATTTTCAGAATTAACTAATCCTGAAAATTAATTTCAATCCTTCTGACCCTACCCAAAATTAATTAAATTGGCTAGACCATTTGCAACATGGAGTCATCCCCAACCTTTGTTGACCCTTAGACTGGCACTAATTATTTAATTAATGGTAGTCCCAAGTGTCACCACTGATATTTATTGGCCAAATAACTATCCTAAGGTCAAAATTGACACCAACTGACCACCAAAACCCAGTTGGCATAAGTTATCACAACTTTTGTCTTTGACACCCATTGTATCCTCGAGGTGCTTGGCCAATTACTGTGAAATAATTGCCATGTGTATCACACGTATTAAATACCCTTGCACATTTGATTAATAACTTAATCAAATGTTATCAACATGATTAAAGCATCTCAAAATCTCACATCCCCGTGACATCCACCATGGTCCTTCTTATTCACTTCTTTAGAGCGGCATTGGTGGAGGTGTAGGCTTGCACAATGATCACACAAACACAACATGCAAGATGTATAAGCACGTCCATGGTTTTGCAGCATTGGTACATCTAGCCTACAAGTCACTGACAGTCATGGATGATAGAGAGCTATGTTCGACCAACTTGAATATCTAACTCGTATACCCCCCTATGGAAGGCCATAACATAGTATTGGAGAAGCTAGGATGCTCTGCAAATCAGAGAGGGCATATGGCATTTGTTGAATTAATATAAGCATTACATGCTGAATTAGCCACTAAAACAGACCCAAAAATGATTAAGTAATGAAAACCTTAAAATGTGTGTGGTTCGAGAGAGTTTTAAAACAGTGTGCAGTATGAGATCCAAAAACTTTCTATAAATAGGCATGCTACCCTCCATTCAATTCAATCTCGTTTTTGCAAGTTTCAAGCCCTCTAGCTTTGCTTTCCACATCCCATTTGCAAAGGACATCCATCTAAAGCTCCCCATTGCAATCTACATCAATATGGCGCCTATTTTTAGTCTCCACCCTGCTATTCTCTCACCTTCCAGCCATCGCCTTGCTAATCCAACCACACAGTTGCTGCATTTGCTGCCTAACGCATAAATAACTTAGCGAACTGAAACATCATTACAATCAAAACCAATATAAACTGACCTAAATAAGGTTTTACTTCTGGACCACTTCTTGCTACTGGCAACCATCCAAACACTATCACCCTATTGTTTTCGCTATCATCTGAATGGAGGGACCATATTAATATTTACGTTTTCAAATTTTTGTTGTCGCCCAGTTTTTCTCTCTCCTCAAGTACCTACGTTTTAGTATTTCTCTCTCCTCACTCCCTGTCTACATCAAATCCAGCTTCCAGAGCTATGTTTGCTAGTGTTAAACCCTCGAAGACTGCCTTGCTGCATTTCGGGATCTGTTTGGAGTACAACACACTCTCCAACTCATTACCTCTGCCTTGGTCCTTGAGACACAGGAGTTCAAGGTTCAATATTCATTCACTGCATAGTGTGTTTGCAGCATGAGCATTGTATTTTCAGTAGACATTCACTTTTGTATTCTCTATGTTCGTTGTCTCTGAGTTACCCTAACCCTAACTGTGTTCTATCAATTTATGCTTTGTTGTATGATTGGTTTTGTGTTTTCCGTGTTTAGAGCATTTCTTCACATGGGAATAGAACCAAGTTCTCTTTGAGATACCTAGGACTTTGATTGGACAGCTCATCCACAGAAGCAAAAACAACAAAAGGGTCAGATGACTTCGAACACTTCAAGATCACTTTAGTCTCCACAACCAAACATGTCCAGAAACAATCATGAGTGGGCCTCCCATCTCACCACTAATAGATCTCGCATGGCTAGAGAGACTTCAAACTACCATGGAGTCCACCGATCATACAAGATTTCAGCTACGGAGTACGATCTTATCCTCATGCATAGGGTTCAGCAATAGATTGAAGGTAAGATTGAGTTTTTTCCTTTTGATTCGATGCATAGAACCAATGATCATGCAAGAAAGATGAAATCTCCACTATGAATTGGCCATCCGCAAGTGGAAAATGGCATGGACTATACACCACTTCCATCATTCATCTTTACTCTAGTGTCACGTATGAACACATATATTTCTGATTCTATTCAAGCTAATTCCGGTTTTTCTCAAGGGTTGGGAGATCCTCTTGATGAAGGGATTATCTACAATGATTTTTGGTTGATCGCATCTTCTCAGAAGGGGCAACAAGGGAAGGGAAAGCAAACTCAAACTTCCAATCAAAATCCAAATCAAACCCAAGCTAGTGAGTCACAAGAAACTTCTCGATCAAAACTCAAACCCAAGTGGTAGAATGTATCAAAGAAAAATTGGAATTGTCAACATTGTCAAAAGGTTGATCATTTTGACAATGAGTATATACCGCCTCCCTCAGAGTGAAGACTTGGATCATTCCATACTCCTTCACATGGTTGCATCTTTTGGTGGCACTTATTTCCTCGGATTCTTCATTGCCTCTTTGGAGGCCACCTTGGAGGCTATTCATTCCACATGTTTTCAATTGGACATGTATCTCACTCTTCTTCTTTGGGTGCTACTTCTTTCCCCATCAACACCAACATCAACATCTTGGGAACAAAGGGCTACTCCTTCCCCCCATCAACATCTTGGGATGAGAGCGGGCGACTTCTTCTCTTGATAGTGACAGCGATGATACTTACAGATTTTGATTCAAACATTGTATTCATTGTACATTTTTAAACATTGTATCTTTTTCCATGCTGTTAGGATAACCTAATTGTAAAAGGGCACTTGGGCAAGTGAACAATTCCCCTACAAGGGCATTGTCCAAGTGGCACCATTGCATAGCATTTTGTGTGAGCATGACATCTTACATCTTCCTTTGCATAATTCCAATGCATTGACATTCCGTTCATGTAAGCATGTATCTGTGCACCTTTATCCCTTTTCAGTCACCTTGAAGTAGTCGACTCTAGATCTACCATATTTGTGGCATTCCCATAGCAGTCTCCAAAGGCAGTTTCCTATGCTTGCTTGCTTGTCTTGCTAGCTTACCGTCCTCTTTTTTCCTTCTCCCGATACCCCCCATATTTGCTACACATTCCACTAGCCTATTCCTTCATCATTGATCTCCTGTAGTGGTAGGGATAGCCTGTTTATTTTGTGAAAGCATTTGGGTCTAGCTACTAGTTTCCCATCCGTTATTACCGAATCGACCACCACCTCCCTTTTTGAGACAATCTTCATCAAAAAAGGAAAAAATAAAAAAAGTTTACTATGGTTCCATATGCCTTTGCAAGACTTGGTGGGCCACTAGGCAACCAACGTGCACCCTTCATCCGATTCCTTGGCCTCTCTAGGGTGACCAATTGGACTCCCTTGGTAAGATAACCATCGCCTCTATAGTCTTGGTGGGCTACTAGGCAGCCATCATGCATCCTTTGTCCAATGCCCTAGCTACTTTGGGATGGGACACCTTGGGGTAAAACATATCAAAACCAAAAACACTCCAAACATTGGGTTGGCCTTCTTTTCTAGCCCAATTTTTGGGCCTGAGAGGGGGTGTTGAGCTAAGATAAGCATTACATGCTAAATTAGCCACTTAAACACATCCAAAAATGCTTGATTAATGAAAACCACTAAAATGGTGTGGAATTCGAGAGAGTTTTAAAACGATACACGGTACAAGGTCTTGAAACTTTCTTTAAATAGGCATGCTATCCTCCATTTAGTTCAATCTCGTTTTTGCAGGTTTCAAGCCCTCTAGCTTCATTGCCCACGCTCCATTCGCAAAGGACATCTCATTCGAAGCTGCCCATTGCTATATACATCAATCTGGCACTTGTTTTCAACATCCACCTTATTGTTCTCTCATCTTCCAACCATCGCCTTGCTGATCCAACCACACAGTTGCTGCATTTGCTGCCTATCAACCCATCTCTATAGTTGTCGACTGATTATGGACCACTTTCTACAACTAGTGACCATCCTAACACTGTCACCTTGCTGTTTTTGCTATCACCTAGCTGGGAGGACCACATCAACATTTGCGTTTTCAACTTTCTCTTGTCGCCCAGTTTTTCTCTCCTCAAGTAATTATGTTTATAGTCTTTCTCTCTCCTCATTGCCTGTCTACATCAGATTCAACTTCTAGAGCTGTGTTCGGTGGTATTCAACCCTCAGAGACTACCTTGCTACATTTCAAGATCCATTTGGAGTATGACACACTCTCCAACTCATTATCTTACCCTCAAAGGCTACCTTGCTACGTTGCAGGATCCATTCGGTATACGACACACTCTCCAACTCATTATCTCTAACTTGGTCCTTAAGACACGAGTTCGAGGTTCAATATTCATTTACTACATAGTGTGTTTGATGTATAAGCATTGTATTTGCAATAGACATTCACTTCAATATTCTCTGTGTTCATACTCTCTGAGTTACCCTAACCTTAACTGTGTTCTATCACTTTGTGCTTTGTCATACAATTGGTTTTGTGTTTGATGTGTTTAGAGCGTTTCTTCACAACATTTGCTTCTTCCACTTATTGAAGGAGAGAGTCACTTGCACTAGTCTATTTGCTACACCAACTTACACATTATGAGAGCTATGATGAGCATGGGTTGTCCAAAGTACATAAACACTTGACCATAAAATTTAAATTTTGTTATCTTAAATTTTATACTTTAAATTTAGTATTTATAATCTTATATGCATTGTGTAGTTGAATGTTAATACATTTAAGTTGACCGGTGACACTCTTTCAAGTGTGCCTCAAGACGTGGATGAGGAAGAGGAGATGATCTTTGTGGAGTTTTGTAGAGAGCTTATAACAGCAAATACTCATAACACTCATAATCAGCATGCTCCTGGGCGAGGAGTTCAAGTAGGTGGCAACAGGGCCATGGTCATTCAATATCCTCTAACCTCGAGGAGAGGTGGTTCGAGTGGCTTGTAAACATATGTGAGGCGTGACTCTAGTGGCTCCCATCCCATGCCTCATGATGATATTCTCCTCCCCTGCCCACATAGCCGATGCCCAGGGGATCCATCATTTGATAATGATGGTGACCTCATTAGTGAGAGAAAGTATGAGAGTGTCGAGTCATCTTCGCTCACTTGATGAGCACTCAAATGGTGATGATGATGATGATGATAGTGATGCCTCATCATAGGTCTCTCTCTTATTTGTATCATTGATGATTGTATCCACTATGATCCATGTATGTACTAGTTATATCGCATGTTGCGCATGTGATCGCTAGGACCTAGACTCTACCATATACCAATTTTGGCTTTTAACCTCATATATTCATCTTATTTTGTAATGGCACGGCTATTTTCACTTAACCATTTGATCTCGGATATATATTTTTATATTACAAGAAAAGTACGCTCTTCGATTGGTGGATCAATATAGCAAAGAGCATACATGGATTGTGGCCATGTCTCTCAATACAATTGTCCACGTATCTAACAATACCCTAGGTCAGCCCTTCAACGAGTACACCTATAGACCTATAGTAGGAAAACTCCTTTGGTTAATTCATACTAGGCCAAATTTAGCATACTTTATCAATTGGCTCAGCCAATATTTCACTACACCTAGGATGTCACATTGGATTGCATGTCTTCATGTTTTGAGATATTTGCAATGTACCTATTTTTATGGCCTGACTTATGGTTTTGGTTTATGTTTGCAAGGATACACAGATTCTAATTCGGAAGAAGATCCTGACACCTAGAGTTTCCATGGTGGTGCTTTACCTTGGGTATGGCTCCCATCTCTTGGGCTAATGAAACCGGCCTTCCTCCTTGGAGAGAGTGGTAAATAACCTAATTAATCAATATTTACATTTAAGTAATTAATTCGCATAAATTGAAATGCACCTTTTGCTGCTATCCAAAGCTCTAGATTGACCTTCGCCTATTGTGACTCTCCCAAAAACTTATCTCCACAACCTTCTCTAACCTTGCATGGCCCAGATCCATCAGAGAATGGGAAAGAAAGAGCCCAACCTGGAAGATTCACTTGCATACATCCCAAAACTAACCCAAACTTGACATTTTGCAAATTTACATTTTCACTAGGAACTCCACATGCAAATCCGAGCTCAATAACCCTTTGGCCCTGCCTTTATCTTAATTAATATTTAATATTGCCCAACCTCAATTTTAAATGTCTAACTTCTTTGAACCTAAAAGTATTGAAACTTTCCACAAACCTCAGTCTTGGATATTACATCATTTAAATCCCTAAACCCCATGACACTATAAGTCATTTCCAAGGGGATATTTAATGTCCCTAACCAAGATCTAACGTGGAGGCTAGGTATATCATTAGCACCTATCCACACAACTTTTGTCAATGTCCCCCACTCCCCCAAGCCGGGATTATCTATCATTGTGATACACATTTAGCCTAATCTCACATGTACATCATCCTTGATTGCACTACAATGTGATAGAAACATATGTAACCACTAGCGAACCATGCAACATCATGGTCAAACAACATTTGCACCTATTGCTTAACCCAACTGGTGCTCACAGCATGCTGAATTTCCAGCTAGCAAAACCAAGTTAAAAAGTCACACACACAAATCATTTCGTTTTTCATTTGTCCATTAGTGTCGACATAGAATTATGCATGTCAATATTAACTTTTAAGCACAACATGTGCACCTATTGCTTAAAGCAACTACTGCTCAAAGCATGCTGAATTTCCAGCCAGCAAAACCAAGTTATAATTCACACACACAAATCATTTCGTTTTTCATTTATGTCCATTAGTGTCAACGTAGAATTATGCATGTCAATATTAACTTTTAAGCCCTGATTGTTTCCAAGCACTGCCACATGTAAGTCTGTAACGTCAAAACACATCACTAAAATAAGGAAGAGGCTCATCGCTCCATGCAAGTTGCTTGAATTGTGTTGAAGGGAACCATATAGCACACTATCACCAAAAAAAAGAAGGCAGAGAAAACATACATGACAGATCACCTTATCTAATGCATATCCTTTTTAGGAAGTCTTTTTCAAATTGTATTATGTTTATAATTTACTAAAAGCCACAACAGGCAATTCACAACTTACAGGGTTTCGCTTGAACTCTTCCACAAAGAGACCATATTCTGCTGGTAATGCATATGTGTGCGGGAAAAAGTCATACCTGCACAGATGAGATGGAGGACAGCAACTGTATAAATGCAGAAGATGTGGACAAATATGTCACATGTACAGCACTACAAAAATATAACTCGCAGAAAAATGCATCCATCATTATGTAAGTTGAATAGTTGGAATTGATTGCATCCACCGATGTAACAAGTCAAATAATCAACTTCCTTCACATGCAACAACAGACAGAAAAAAGGAGAAAACCATTCTTTATAAGGTCAAAACAGTACCATGATACCCGGAGACTGAAAGGATTAGGAACACATTCTACACTTTGACAGAAAGTTCACAATCCTAGCTTATAAACATTGTGCTGTAAAGTTTTCCCACCACCACTCTTCCTGTTAACCTTTCTGTATCTGTGAGTGTGCATCCTTCTACAAGCTTATATATTCCTATGCACACTTTCTACAATTAACATAATAATTGACCCCCATATATAAAAGGCCACCGCATGACATATAACAAGCAAGAAAGCAGAAGTGCATTTCATAATAATAATAATAATAATAAGTCATATTTATATATTTAAGATTCAGCAAACCATACACAGTTTTTTTTCTCAGAGAAGAGAAGAAACTCTATTAATAAATCCTTGTGGGACAAAGTATCCCAAGGCAAAATACAAAGTACAAAGCAACCCTACAAGGGACTTCCAAACCAAACAATATATACATCAAAGGAAAGTCTATTGCAAAGCCTAAATCAATAACATAAAATATACAATGACAAAAGACCCATCATAGTACATACAACAATGACAATCAGATAGGACCATCGATACCCAAGCGATGGGTGATCAAGCAACCACCAAGGTGCCTTATCACAAACCAACTCCACCGAAAGAACCTAAAAGGCAAGCCAGCTCCAAGATTTGAATCCACCAAACTTCATCAGCGCTTGTAGAAAGCCACACTTAGGTTCCACCACACTTGCATATGGATGAGACTAACATGTCCCACCACCACCACCACTAGCTCACATTCTCTCGCGGATTGGAAAGTCATGAGGGATGATGGCACCACTAGGGCTAGGAGTAGAATTCCAAGGCCACCACAACCTTTGCTACATGGCTAGAATTGTTAGCCTGCTTGTTTTAGGGTTGTCAATCTATCATCTCCTGGTTGTGAACTCTTGTCAAAGTCTAGTAGAAACATGGGAGCTTTGGCATTTTAGTGTGCATTTAGTGTGCATTTTTTCTATTTTAGGCACATGTCCTATGTTTGTCAGTTGGTATCCACTCCCTACCAATGCCTACCTACTCTGAACTGCCTAGTATGCCACATCATCATTTTCTAGATTTTTCTATGTGGGCAAACCCCATTTATTGCAGTCCTAGGGTATTTGCAGCAAGTTGGCCAGATTTGGAGACATTCGGCTATTTATAGCTGTCCCTCCTCACTTGGCACACACATCTTGTGCAGGTTGCTCCTCCAACTTCGGCATACTCTTCTATCTCCAGTGGTGCTGCTTCCATCATCGTTCTCAGCCTGATCTGGAGCCCTCATTGACGCCTCAGACTATGTTCAAAGACTGATCAATTCACACTGTTGTATTCAGCATTTATTTTCAATCAATGCGCCTTCCTTCCTTCTTCTTCTTCTTCTTCTTTGTGTGTGTGTGTGTGTGTGTGTTTCCATTGTGCACTCTCACATGGTATCATTGCCAAACGAGAGGACAAAGCTATGTGGAGCTGAGGCAACCATTCTACTGCTGAGGTGATATCCCACATTGCTGACGCAAACTCTCTAGATCAGCATTTTGCTGAAACGCACCTTCCTACTCTTGGGTGACAGTCTTCTATGCAGCATTTTGGTGCAATGACAATTCCTATTCATCAAGAGGCTGATTTTTGTCAGCATTTTGCTGAAAACACATTACTTTCTTGTCAACCGATTGCTTTTCTCCTCTTGGCCGACTGCCTACATCATTTCTTACGTGAACATGCAGCTGATTTCACTATTCGAGGGCTTTCTACAGCAAATGCAAGTGTTCTTGTTTTTTTTGCAGGTCATTGAAGATGTCTTATAACCAATTCGCAAGCTTTGATGATTCAAAGGATGAGGTCTCTCAACATTCCTTTGAAAGACGAAGAGATTATCACACTAGTTCTCACGAAGATCAACACAATGGAGGTCACCAAGTCTGTTTGTATGGCAGCCTTTTCCTCCCTCCCTCCATGTTTAACACAAGACCTATACCTATGGTCTTAAGATGCCTCCTATGGCATCCTCAATGCAAGTGCCCGTACTTTCTTCTTTGCCCAAGGAGGACCACTTGGATGGTTCCAACTATTCATTGTGGTCATGTAAGGTGGATTGTATTCTCAACACCTTCCATGTTTGGGAGTTTGTTTCTCTTCCCGTTCCCTGTCCCATGGAGGTTCCCACAATGGGATCAACAATGGATCGTGCTACCTTATGGGATTGGCTCAACTCTCGAGCTAGATCCTTTCTTTTTATGAGCTTATAGGATTCTATCCTAGTGCATATTTACATATTGAATATTCTTGCAAAAGTTTGGAAGAAGCTAGTTTTCTCTCCACCATCAAAAGACGTTAACTGACCATATATCCCTTGAGAAGAAGCTTTGAATGCTCAATGTAGACGTCAGGAGGATGTGAAATTCTATTGCTTTGCTTAGCATTTAATTTAAAGTTAATCAAATGTGCTATTGTGACTATCTAACGGTGTGGGACCCAGGACTCCAAAGTATCAGCTCATGCCAAAGATAAAAGTTGTAATAAGTTATGTCTAACAAGTATTGGGTGGTACCTGGTGTTAGATTTTGGCCTAGACCAATTTATTGGCCACTAATGTCAATGGTGACGTTAGAGGCTAGACATTAATTAATTAATTAATGCCAACCTAAGGGTCAATAATTGCCCAAGGATACTTGGAAGACAAATTGGCCTAGCCAGTTAATTATTGGTTCACGAAATTATTTTTCTAGGCACTAGAATAATTATTAAATTAATTTTTAAAACTAATCTTTTGAAAATTAATTTTACAAGCTTGATAACACTGAAAATGGAATTAGAAGATTACCACTTAGAAAAACTTTCATGTGCAAGTAGAGAAAACGTTATTGGGGCTAGTGGAAGTCTATTACAACCATTGTAAGAGAGAATGATGCTATTAGAGAGCAAAAAGATATTGTTGATGTGATTTGCAACCACCAAGGACCATTCCTACAATAAGTGACAGTAGTTTGGAGCCCTCTACGAGCATGTAACAACAGCCCAAGGTCCATCTCGTGTAGCTGATAGCATACAAGAGGAGGTAGGAATCTTTCTGCTAGTCCTAAGTTGTAGGTGACAACTTGCATAGCTATTTAAGCAGGGCAACAGCAGTTTTTCAACATTTCTTACAATGAAACTCCAAAATTTTTGTCTCTACAACATCCTCTCATCCCCTAGCTATCTCTCATATTATCTCAACAAAATCAAGTCATTTGAGTCATCAGAGGTCCAACTATTGGCAAATCTCTGCTATAAACCCTAATTTACACCAGAAATTACGGTTTGATAGCCATCTCGAGATGTGAACTCAAAATTGAGGGCTCAGGACTTGAATTCCAGCAGTTGAAATTGAGGAATTTCAAGGAGATTCAAGAGGCCAGCTTGCCAATATCAGATTTGGGGCTGAATTTGTCTTTCAAGGTGTAGGATGAATGCCAATCCCACAATAAACCAAGGGGCAAATTGGTTTGGAGGCTTGTTAGTCAATTTTGACAACAAGAGGCACTTGGATTAGCAAAGAAGATCAGATAATCTCAATTGTACCCCATCCATTTGCATTAAAAGCTTAAAAAATATCGCAAGGGGCGTCAATTCTAGGGTCAATAGGCTATCTGTTGTCCAATCTTAAAGTAGTAAAGTGTGTGTTTCAATTTATGTGAATTAATTACTTGTTGTAATTAGTGCTAAATCATATTAATACCCACCTATCCAACCAAGAAGGCTGGTTTCAAAGTTCCACTACTAGGATGCCGCTCCAAATTGACCCATATCCCCCAAAATTGACTCGATTACCCCCATAACTCCAAATTGCCCTAAATTGCAACAAATACCCCAATTTCCCTTGGAATTAGACAATATAAATGGGTGATTACCTTGGAATTGAGAATGAGGCTGAAATTGGATTGTGATTTGCAAGAATTGATAATGCATCAAATGTGAACTCTACATGGAATCATGATTGGCTTGTGGCTTGTCTTGACACTTTGAATCTTCAATGTGCGAGAGAGAGAGAGAGAGAGAGAGAGAGAGTGTGTGTGTGTGTGAGTGAGTGAGTGAGTGAGTGCACATTAGGCAATGGAGATGGATGAAGAGGTGGCAGAATTGTGACACAAGCAAGAAGAAAACATAGGAAAGACAACAATTTTTTGTCAGCAAGCATGAAACGGCCATTCCAAATAGGGAATGGCAAGGGAAACGGCCAAGAAACAGCAAGGAACATTCCCTGGACATTCTATCTCCTCAAAGGGTTTGGAACGCATTAGGTTGTTCCTACAAGATGAAATGGCCGTTTCCTGTTTCTATGAATTACTGTTGAAAGATGGGGCACGACATCACTGAATGTCATAAGCACATTGCATCAGAGAAGAACAAGAAGTCTTGTCTCATTGTCACCAATGAGATTGCCAACCTCGCCAAGTACACGGAATATACTTTCTTCATCAAATGTCAGTATAATCCTTCCATACATGATGCTTATTCTCTTATCACCAATGCGGCTTCTACTTGGTATTTTGATAGTGGTGCTTCTAAGCACATCACTTCTTATTGAGAATTATCATCCATTTCTCATATACCTAAGGAGGGCATAGTCATGTGTGCAAACAATGCCTCTTAGGCAATTGAAGGCATTGGTACTGTGCAAGTTAATACTATTTTTGGCACTTCCATTACGTTACAAAATGTCCTCTATGTGCAAGGCATTAAGAAGAACCTTCTTTCCACCTCAACCATTGCTACTTCGGGCTTTCATGTCCTCTTTGATGGCCCTCGGTGTGGGGTTTATGATGATCACATACCTTCTTCTCTCATATTGACCAGCACTCTCACATCATGACTTTATTGTCTTGATACTTATGATCAACAGCATGCTGAAATTTCTCTTGATCATGCTCCTTCAACGAGTGATTTTTTTAATGACACATGTTGCTTTGGTGCCACATGTTTCAGATTTGCTGATTTTTAATCCATATATTGAAGATTTGCTTATTCTTGGGATCAATGCTGTCCAAATTGCAGCATTATAGCATCATTTGCAGCAAGCACTTGCTGTCATTTATATTGGTGTTCTTCGCCCACCTATGGCTCCCCAATTCATCACCATTGAGGGGGGCATATTTCCATCACCAACAAAGTATTCAGCTGCCCAATCAAGTATCATAATTCACAGCCCTTTTGTGAATCATTTGCAAACAATGAAGAGTGCCTTCACTTCTCTCAAGGATACCAAGAATTTAAGCCTTTTCTTCAAGGCTATTTCTTCACTTTTGCATGGATATTCTGACAGTGATTGGGTGAGATTTTCAGATTCTCGTCTCTCATAGAGGCAACTGCTTCTTCTTGGGTACATGTCTTGTTTCTTGGTTCAGTAAGAAACGAACTACAATTCCTACTTTCAGTTGTGAAGCTGAGTATAAAGCAACATTCATCGCCACAATGAAGTGTGTTCAGCTCCACAAGTTACTTGTAGATCTTTATGTACACCAAACAGCTCTGATACTTATCTACACTAACAGCCAAAGTGCTTTGGCCACTATGCAGAATCCAGTGTTCCATGCCCGCATGAAGCATATGGAATTTCATTACCATTATGTTCGTGAGCAGATGTCAGCTAGAGAAATAGAGTTGTCTTATGTACCCACTGAAGACAACTTGGTAAATCTTTTCACGAAAGCTCTTCCTCGACCAAAGTTCTAGGTTTTTCGGTGAGCCTTAGACTTGATTCCATTTGTTCCATGATCTGTTATACTTTGTACTATCATAGGTTGCTATATCCACTTGGATGAACTTGTGCAACCATGACCTTATATATCTTTTTATTTTCAAGGATTTTGTCATTTTCCCTAGATCAATCCGCCCATTTCATGGAGGGGGGTTTGTAGGCCATCTCATGGGCTACGCGTTGATGCCCTTTGATCCATGATTCAAGCTCCCCAAGAATTTAATCTGTCATCAAATGTAGTTGTTGCCCCCTAGTGTCCTAGGCACTAAGTGACACTAATGTCCTAGGAAATGAGTGACACTAGGGTTAGGGTTTATTTTAGGTTTCCTAGAATGGTTAAAATCGTTAGGGTTTCATTCTATTATAAATAGGCACTTTGTGCCTCATTAGCACATGAGTGTGGCATTATTTAGTGTGATCGCCCAAAGCGTTGTACTCTCTCTTTCTCATTAATTCACTCCTCATCCGTAATCCAACATCATTGTGCATTGATTAATTCTTTCATTCTCATTCATTTTCCATTAAATTAAATAATTCCTCCACACTTGGGTCAACATTGTACACCAAAAGGAGGAATAAGGAGCATTTTGATTTATGTAACTCAAAGGGGTTATATGAACCTAACACTGAGCTTGGTGGAGATAAGGAAGATGGTTCACCAATCATCCCAAATGTCATATGTTCTCCTTGATTGGAGAGGTAGCCAACCTCACCAACCAGTTCCAATATAGTAGCAAAGCTGTTAGGAGAGGTGTAAATTTAACTATACGTGATACACAAGCACTCTTCAAACTCCTCTATCATCTGACTGAAATCGAGAACACAAGAAGAAAAAGAAGGTCAAAGTGAAGGTGAGTTGTCGTCTTTCTTGCCGAGTCCATAATGCCTCCTTAGGACCTCCAATGATGGAGAAGCTTGATGAGACATCATGGGAGCTCGAGAAGAAGTCTCAAACATGAATTACTTATGTGTCGTTCATATACCTCACACAAAACCAAGCCTCCATAGTATCCGCAGGATACTCTTTACAAGAGTACTGCTCTAATACCATGTGAAGATATTCTAGAGTTTGCACTAATGAAATACAAAAAGTACAACCACAACTAAAACACAAAGACTCAAACAATGGCATGCAAAACTCAAACCCTAAATGCAAAACGAAAAATGAAAAACGAAAAACGAAAAACGAAAAATCACAAACAATGACAAAGAAAGAAGAGAACTATGAAGTGAATGAATCAATGCAATAAATGAATGTAAGAGTGCACAAAATGCTCAAGGGCAAAGCAATAAATGTATCAAAGGGTGACATCTATAAAGATGGATCCCAAGTCTTGTAACCACCAGCCAAAGATGTCGAAGTGTGAGAAACTGCAAACGTTCATCACCAAGGCAGTAGGCAACCAGCCAACAATAGGAGGATGTGTCTCGTGATGAAGGGAGCAGCAAATCTGTAAAAACACAGCAGCTGATGGAGTGTCGGATTACATGTCAAAGCCTATACTACAAAACATAGCATGTCTAATGCTCAACAAATGCATGGAAAGCAAGGCAGCCTCCTTGATTAATGAACCCAATAACCTGGAGGGGCTAAATGATGTCACTAGCAACTGGGAGTGATGGATGACAATTGTGGATGGGTCACAATGCTCTAAGGGCTGATGATGATATGGTAGCAGTCTGGAGAGGCTGGACAGCCGTGAGAAGAAGGGTGATGGCTGAAATCTACATGTGGAAGAGAGAAACCTACACACAAGAATCAGGCTGAATGGTGAGCAGCTTGTCTATCTATAGATATAGAAGGATCCTCCCAGATTAGGGTTTTGCATGTGGGACACAAAAATTATCTAGAACCGCTCCCCATTAAATGACACTTTTGGTAAATTACATGTTTTGGGGCTGTTTTAAAGAGTTAATCAGTATGTAATGAATTTTTAGCTCAACAGTAAGCCACTTGTCTTATTAACCAACTAAGCAAAGTTCCAATCTCCATTTTTTATTCCTATGGTAACCGTGTGGATGTAAGAACTGAACTCAAGACCATCTAGTCATCATGCATTCAACTAAACCAATTGAGCTCTATCTATTTGCTCTCTCAATATGTATGCATGACATAGTCCTCATCTCCAGCACACTGGAGGGATTGCAGCACCACCTATATGCACTACATGCCTTCTATCAACACAAGGATCTCACAATGGACCTTGGAAAATCCAAGATTATGGTGTTTAACACTTCCTCCCGGTGGATTCGACGATCAGTACAGCATTTCACATATGGAGAGGAGATAATGGAGATGGTCCAAACATATATTTACTTTGGGATTATATTTTTAGGGCTGAGATTCACTTTGAGGAGATTAACAGAGGATAGATTGACACAAGGCTATGCAGCTCTTCAGTCGATGGAGAGTCAATGCGCACACATACAGTTTCAAGAGCCTCGAACAAAGCTCTAGATCTTCAATACTTTGGTCACCCTAGCACTTCTATATGGGGCCCCCATATGGGGGATCAAGCCTCTATCACACAAGGAGAGTCACACACGATCAACCACTACCCAAGGGAGAGGAGATACATAAGAGGTGGGAGCAAATGGAGAGACCCCTAATACTGATGATTTCATGGATCATTCGGAGTAAGCCCTCTGTACCACATGAGATTATCAGAGCAAATATGGGAGCACCATCCATAGTGGCACACACCCTCTTCCAAACAATGACCTTCCTACATACGCTCTGGACCTTGCCGAGACACAAAGACTCCCAACTCGCACTAGAGTCATCTAGACAGCTAGCATTACAAGGGGATACTGAGTGTTGGTATGCTCAAACAAAGGCATGGCTACAATTACATGGATTATACATTGATCACCTCCCACCACTATAGTATAGCTTGGATTGCCCCCACTTGGAGCTCAATCGAGAGGAGCTAAACTGCATCATCAATATGGGCATTATTCACATACACATAGCCAAGACACGGTGACAACTATTGAAAATCTAGAGACCAAGTTGGCTTTCTACCAGAAGCATCTTCTATATTATCCCTAGATGGCTTTGTTGTTTGCCCAAGGTACAAAGGATACACATCTATCTCATGGTGTTGGATGCACCATTGGACAGCTCTATACATCCTCAAACTAACTCTGAATCGAGATAGGTAGGTACAGCGCAAACTCCCTCTCCTCAAAGGATAAGATTTGCCAACTTTGTTAGCTTGAGCCAAAGACAAAGAAGAACTACTCATGCAAATGCCCAATATGCTACAAGCTTCGAGTGCGCATCCATTGCTTGTTCAAAGAGGGACTTTAACCACTATCCAAGGTTATGGATTTCCCAAATCAAAGATGTCTCGAGCTCTTCTTGCTAGAGCTATGCCACCATAGAGAGCACCTCTTATAGACCCAGCAACAGAGACAGCCACACACCAACATGCACCCACACAGAATTCTATAAAGCATCGACTACTCCCTCCACAAAGCCCTCATCAATTCGACTAATGGCCCTACCACGAGGGACCACCATAGATAGAACCACAGACAGATGCAGAGCCTATTGCCCACGTCCAGCTAGTCCATACCCTTGCAAGAGGCATCATCTACAAATGCAAAGGATACTACACCATCACCAAGAGACCCTACCTCAGATATCATAGAAGAAATCTGCCATAGCACTAAACCTCAAACACGGGCCACATGACCATGGGTACCCGAAGCCAAATCAAAAATAAAGGCATTCCGACTATGCCAAATATGACACAAGGCAGTCCATCTAAGGAAATGGAAGAGGCAAGAATAATCAAAATGCAAAGAAGGCACAGAGGGGAGCTTTCCCATGATCCATGAACGGGCTGTTATCCGGAGCTAAGTCGCCGAGAACCACACTCGAGAGATAAAACTCCAAATCTGTCATGCAACCGGACAAGAGACAAAAAGATGAAGCAATGTTTCATCACATGTAGTGCAAAATACACGACGACCAACGGAGAACTTTCGAGCACGCAACACCTCTCTAGTTGGAAGACCACCAATCAACAGTCTCCACAAGAAGACTTTACTACCCTGATAGGGAACCTTAGACTTCCAAAGCTGAATGAATCTTTCCTACCACTTCTTTTTGCCATCCCTAATATGCCATAATTTATTCACCTTTGTAGTGACCCATCTCTTGACCTCCACCATCTAATGATATATTTGGTTAGCAAACCTCTTCTTGAAATCATCCAAAAGCACAAACATCCAACCACGCCATGGATACAATGGCTGTAGCACTCACAAAGGAGAGAACTTCTAAAGTTTAACCTATATGGATGACCTGATGTCACAATATCCATGGGGTACCCGAAAGTGTTGACGAATACGCCGAAAAGAATAAAGGCGGGACTACCCAAGAATAACACCATCAAAAACTGTCTACAACCTCAAACGCACCATCCGGTTAAACTTGACTCTTTGCAAATCTGTATCCGGCCAATCCAACAACCTGAAATTTGACCTATATGGATGACCAAATGTCACAATATCCATGGGGTACCCAAAAGTGTTGACGAATACACCGAAAAGAATAAAGGCAGAACTACTCAAGAATAACACCATCAAAAACTGTCTATAGCCTCAAACGCACCATCCGGTTAAACTTGACTCTTTGCAAATCTGTATCCGGCCAATCCAACAACCTGAAGAATGCCAATACTTCTCCTTGCAGTGAATTCACCTCCTTGCGAATATCAAGGGGCCGCCAGACTGAAAAAATTAAATGAAAAATGAGAAAAGATTGGAAGATCTTTATAGGCCTCGAGGAATTAAGCACATGCCACCATGAAGCATGAATAACCGTGTTACCATGAGAGATGCCACTCTTTTCAATGAAAAATTTAGCAATCTCTGACCAAGGATGACTTTGTATACATAAAGCCTACAAAAGGGCCAACCTCAAGGCTATCATATGCAAATTAACATCCAACAAAGCTGCACCCTCCATCCGTTTAGGCGTAGTCACATGCTACCGCGAAATCCAGACTTGTGCCAAATGGTTGCCTTTCTTTTTCCACAACATGAATCTGATAGGCTGAACCAAATCCAAGAGGGATTTCTTAGTCCAGGGAAGCAATGACAGAAAGAATGATATCATATTGATCATAATACGTTGAGCAACTTTCAGTCTGACATGTAAAGGCCAACCTTGAGATTTCTAGTATATGAACCTGTCATGAATCTGGGAGGCCATCCAATCCAATGGGGTCCGAGGTGCTACCTCCACACCAATAGGATATCCCAAGTGTCTGGTTATATTTCCCTTTGAGATCACAATTCCATGCCAGCCCAAGGCCTGCAGATCAATCTCTGTATAGAAGAGTAGTGTAGATTTCTGAGTATTGATATGAAGACCCAATGCCAAAGTAAAAAGATTTCACACCACCATTGCCCAATTAACATTATTGCGATCAGCCTTAAGGAACATAAAAGAATCATCTCCCAAAGATTGACTCACAAGTTGAGTACCATTGGGAAGAGACAAGCCAACTATCTCACCTTGATCAGCCAACTTATCCAACCATGAGAGTATCGAGTGAGTGACCAAAGCGAACAGCAATGGCTGAGAGGGCAGCCTTGCCTAAGAGACCGAGATAAGGCAATTTCCTCCGTGATCCTCCATTAAGAGCAATATGAGCCACAGGTCCGTGACTAATGGTATCAACAAGAGAAATCATGTGAGGATCGAATCCCATTGTAGACAATAATTGCCACAAAAAAGACCAGCTAACATGATCAAATGCCTTCTCAATATCAAGCAACAAGCTGAAGCATAACTACTTGCTGGCCTGAAGCTTGAGCATAGTCAATTCCCAGTTGAACATTCAAAATGTTATGCATTATGTTCTAATCTTTAATGAAACCATGTTGACGTGGATGAACCTGTTGAGCTAAAATATGCATTACTTGCTGATTAGCCTCTTAAACAGCCCCAAAACACACTAAAAAACGCTCTTTTAGAGTAAAAACCCTAAAACAGAGAGCCGTTCAAGAGAGTTCAGTGGAAACCTAAAATGGGGAGCGGTTCCAGAGAGTTTAGTGGAAGCCCTAATTTTTGGGGCGCCCTTCCACATCTATAAATAGACAGGCTGCCCCCATTCAGCCTTATTCCGTTTGTGCAGGTTTCTCACTCCACGTGCAGACTTCAACCATCCACCTCCTCCCACGTGGCTGTCCAACCCTCGAGACTGTTGCCACTCCATCCGTGTTTGCTCCTGTTGTTGGCGCCTTCATCCATGCTGACGTCAACTGCTGGCAACATCATCATCTGCTGTGATAATCTGACCATCTAGTCATTGCCAACCACATCAAATACTGTTTCAGCATGCTATTTACAATAGACTGTGCACAGTTTCCAGCCTCCCATTGGTGGTACACTGCTGCGTTTACTAATTTCCAGCCTCCAGACTCCTGAGTTTTAGTGACCAGCCTGCTGCCATTCACTATTCAACACTCCTACACTCCGACTGGTGGTCACAAACTTGGGATCCATCTCCAATGGACGTCACACTCCGACATTGCTCTACCCTTGAGCACACTGTACACTCTTACATTCATTTATAGCATTCATTCACTTCAGAGTTGTGTTCTCTCTCTCCCTTCTTCTATTTGTGTTTGAGTTTCTGTGTTTGAGTTTTGAGTTTTGTGTTTAGGGTTTGAGTTTTGAATTTTGCATTTAGGGTTTGAGTTTTGCCCTCTGTGCCTGTGTTTGTGTCTGTCTCTTTGTGTTTCTGTCATGGTCGTACACTATGTACCCTAGCAGTTTTCTTCGCATGATATCAGAGCCGGTGCTCTTGTAAAGAGTATCCTATGGATATTGTGGAGAGCTAGTCTTTGTGCGAGGCACACAATACGACTTGTAACCAAATCACAATGTCCCAAACACCTTCTTCTCTAGTTCCTATGATATCTTATCAGGCTTCTCCATCATTGGAGGCCCTGAGACAGCATTATGGACTCGGTGAGGAGGACGACACTCCACCTTCACCAGATTTCATTAATATGACAGAGGAGGACTTTGAGGAGTACTATCGCAACAAGTACGGCAATGTTTACACCCCTCCTACCAGTTTTGCTACCACATTCAGACCGGTTGGTGAGGCTCGCCACCTCTCTGATCATGGAGGACATACGGCATTCGAAACGTCTAGTGATCCATCTTCATCATCTCACCCAGGTCCAATGTTAGGTTTGTACAATTCTTTTGTGTTGCATGAATCAAAACCCTTGCCTGTTTCGTCTTTTGAGATACAAGATCCGGATGACTTTGCGTATGTGAACTTCAATAGAGAGGGCTCACGAAGCAGACGAAATTCAAGTGCATCTACAGCTTCTATTTCATTTGAGCATATCACAAACACTTCTCACTTCCCTCCCATCCCACCCTCTTCTATATCACACCTTGATCACCTCTCATCATCTTTCCAAAACCTTGGATTACACTCCACATCTGCATCACACCCCCTAGGGGTTGGATCTTCCATCTCCGCTCCTAGCACCTTTTCCTTCTCCGCCCCATTCTCTACCTCTTTGCACCATGGTACTACGTTAGGGGAAATACCACCCTTTAACAAAGTGTCTCTCACCTTTCCACAAATGAGCACACCCATAACTCTTGGGTCAACTTCGATGGGCATTCCCCTCACTATCCCCAGCTTCACATCTCACATGACCACTCATACATAGGTGTTTCCATCCCCAGCTTATGGTGCGTCTTCACACTCTTCTTGGGTTATACCTATGCAAGGATTCCCATCTTCTCCTCCCCGTGTCCCCATCCCATCTCCTTGGGTTCCTCATGTGGCTACCATACCCATGCCTAGTCAGCCCATCCCTACCTAAGGATCCACCTTGCACACTACCCGCATGCCTGGTGGGCACTCTGGGGCCCATTCCCAAGTATACTCCACTCCCCCATCCTACCCACACTACACTTTTTCACACTATCCATGTCCGAGCACTACCACTCCTGTTGCAACGGCCAAGAATGCCTTCACGAATAAAACACGTTTTAACGGGTCAAGTTTCACCACTTGGTCTAATTTCATGCAACAAGTGCTTGAGTCTCAGGGTCTTTGGGACCTCGTCATTAGTCTAGAGCCTATGCCGGACCCTCGATTAGCTCACCCTGATTACATTCATCAATGGCGAGCCCGCAATGCCACAGCCAATGTTGAGCTGATGCAAGGATCCGCTTCCTGAGTTTCACTCTCAGTTGTAGCACTTCATGCTCGCGTCAGAGCGTTGGAGTCATCTTCTCGACTGCTATGTGGCTCGTGATTGTACTCGACGCATCAATCTCGACTTTGAGCTTCAAGAGTTCTCAATTAAGAAAGGGGATGATCTGAAAGTCAAGCTGGCTGAATATAGGCAGTTACTTGTCGAGTTTGCCACTACTGGCTCTCCAAAGTCAGATGACAATCAGGTTACATTCTTCTTGAATAAGTTGCCCGAAAAATACTTCAATTTCATTCAACACATTATCTCCCGACCTAGATTGCCAACCTTCTACGAGTTTGAGTGTCAATTTTTGTGTTACGCAAGGCTGCATGATGAAATCCTCAAGAAATCCTCATCACAACCTTATTCAGAGCAAAGGGGGATGGTTGCCTCTTCTTCGGGAGGGAAAACCACCAATGGTAAAAACTCGCAAGATGCGAAGGCAAGCCAATCAAAGGGTGACACCTCTTCCTCAAATGGAACTAAAGAATCTAGACCTATTTGGCAGCAACTCCCTAAGGAAAACTAGTTTTGCACACACTGCCAGAGAGCAGGCCATGTGGACAAGGAATGTCACTCTAAGGCCCACGATCTTCCACCTAAAAAGCCTCTGCAGACCGCTGCGACTGCAAAGTCCAGTGAGGCTACGCCTTCCGCTCCTACTTCATCTACTCCTTTAGCACCCGTTGTTGCTGGACATGTGGCTCCAATACAGCCTCAGCAGCCCATCTCTATCACTATCCCTGAGGGACTGGCTGATTGGTCTGCAGATTCTGATCCCGTTGCACTTCATGCATCTATTGTTAGCGATATCAGATCCCTGGCCCTACGGCAGACTGGTCGGACTGACCAACGTGGCAGTCCGACCTGTACTGGTCAGTCGACTGCATTTAATGCAGCCGACCTGTCTATTCTGGGTGCATATTTTCTGGCTATTTATAGCCGATGTTCAGCAGTCTTCAACATCTCTGATCGCAGGTTTCAGGCTGGAGATTCGTGCAGATTACACTTCTATTTGCAGATTTCAGGCTAGAGATCGTGCAGACTGCAGCGGACTTCGAGGTGAACAGCAGGTTGCATCGTCAAGGTGGAGACACACAATCCCACGCACTGCACCCGTGTACATATCTGCATGTCTTTGTATACAGCAGACTTTATACAGCAAATCTTCATCTTCCACTGTCTCTCTCTCTCCTCTCTGCGTTCTCTCTCTCTCAGTCTTGGTCCCACACTTCCACATCGTTGCACTCTGCCATGGTATCAGAGCAGTGAAGAAGGGCTGACTGAGTGAAGAACCTACCTGAAGAGGAGATTCCATCGTGACACAAGGCTGCGTTTCCAGCGTTCGAGGGCGAGCGGGAGGACTGCACATCGGAACAAGGCTAAAGCGAGCATAGGCGCGCGGGAAAGGAGTCCAATTGGTGGATTTGCTGCTGTTTATTGCTATTTGACGAGGAGGCAGGCTGAGTTTTCAGTTTTCAAGTGCAGGTTTTACTTTTTCATCGCCTCCGGCGGGTAAAGAAGTTTTGGGACGCGGAAGAAAGAGCCCTAGCAGGCTGCGTTTTCACAGTCATAGGGGGCTGCTTTTGCGTTTGTGAAGGCATTACAAGTGAAGATGTCTACAGAGATTGACTTGGAGTTCCAAACAATCCTGGATCGGAAGGTGCCTGTCTTTCCAGCTCTTCCCGCAAATCAAAAGCTCGATGGCGACAATTACCGCATCTGGCATGTGATGATGTTGGCCATCCTTGAGTCTTACGATTTGGCGGAACTTGTACAGGAGGAGATCGACCAACCCTCGATGAGAGATGAGTCCAAACTCTCTTCCGATGCTCATGCGGAGTTGACCAAGGCACAGTCTCACTGTGACAAACTGAATGCCCGGAATCGTTCTTTTCTTTTTCTGTTTTGTACTACAGCCGTGATAGCCCACATCGAGCACTTGACGGTGGCTCGGGAGATATGGCTGGAGCTTGATCAGATGTATAACCGGATGACCCTTATGAAACGGGTTTCTTTGGAGGAACAGATGTGGACTTTGTCCGTAAACAAGTCTTCTTTGTTGCGGGAGCACATCAACAAGCTTAGACAGCTTCAGATGCAGGTTCAGAATGCGGGGAAGCCGATTTCCTCCGAAGACGTGGCGATCACACTCTTGTCCCAGTTGCTGCCACGATTCCGTGCTTTTTACTCCGCCCTTATTGCTTCGGGGCGTGAGTCTACTCTTCGATGGGAAGAGCTGGTTCCTATGGTCTTGGGCCAAGAGGAACAACTAAAGGGACAGCATGCTTCCAAATCAGAAGCCTTGACAGGTCAGGCCTCTCAGAAGAAGGGGAAGGACCAAAAGAAAAAGAAGGAGGACAACAAGTCAAAGAAGGACAAGGAACAAGAATCCACATGCCATATTTGTGGTAAGACCGGCCATTGGAAGAAGGATTGCCTCGACAAAGACAAGAAGGACACGAAGGATTCTGGAGCAGTGGCTGTACCCTCATCAGCTGCGTTTCTTCATCTAGTTGTCATTGAGGACTCTACCCCGAAAGCTTCTGATGCTGCGATGACCGCCCCCCAAGCTCGCGAGTGGACCGTTGACAGTGGTGCCTCCTGGCACATGACTCCTTCATCAGTTGGTGTTGCCCAGTTGCGACCTTCGCGTAGACAGATTCTCATTGGAGATAGCTCTTTAGTGTCTATTGCAGGACGGGGTGAGATGCAGCTTATTCCAAATGGACGTGGTGGTACCCATACCTCAGAGGTCTTGCATGTGCTAGGTTTGGGGTATCATCTACTTTCGGTTCATAAGATTTGTTCACTTGGACTTTTGGTGGAGTTTGATAGTGATTCGGTACGAGTCCTTGATCGTGGGTCAAGGAAGGTTCTCCCATCAGGATATGAGGAGAATGGCATCTACAAATTGACATCTTCTACCGATCTTCCTACTCTTCTTCTTACCTCTCAGACACAGTCGGAGCTATGGCATGCTCGGTTTGGTCACCTCAACTCTGATTATCTTCGGAGGGCGTCACGTGGACAGCTTGTTCGAAGGTTGCCGGACATCGTGGTGAGCCAGCAGCCATGCATCTCCTGCATTCGTGGGAAGCAGCATAGGGATGCGATTCCCAACAAAGCTTCGCGGCGGTCTACTTCCCCAATGGAGCTTGTATCTACGGATCTTTGTGGCCCTATGAGGAACGAGTCCTTGAAAGGGAGCTCGTACTTCATGTTGATTGTAGATGACTACAGCAAGATAACTTGGGCTTATTTCTTGGTGTTGAAGTCGGAGGCTTTCTCCCACTTCAAGGATTGGCTTCTCTTTGAGGAGAACCGATCGGGCTGGCGCTTGAAGACCTTACGATCCGACAAGGGTGGTGAATTTGTTTCTAATGAGTTTGCTCGTTTATGTGCAGATAAAGGTATTCACCAGGAGTTTGCTAACACCAACACTCCTTAAGAAAATGGCATTCTTGAACGGAAGAACCGAAGTGTGATCAAGATGGCGCGCACCATGATGGAGCACCAACAGACACCTCAATTTCTGTGGGCCGAGGCTGTGGCTACTGCAGTCCATATCCTCAACCGATCCCCCACTTCGGCTGTTGATGGGATGACACCTTTTGAGGCTTACTTTGGGACTAAACCCGATGTTTCTTATTTCAGGGTTTTTGGGTGTGATGCTTATGTTCACATTCCCAAGACTCATCGTAATAAATTTGAAGCGGCTTCCCGACGACAGGTGTTTGTTGGCAACAGCTCTCAGTCCCAAGGCTATCGCTTATATGATCCCGTAAAGCAAGATATGTACACCAGTCGAGACGTGCGGTTCGTGGAGGTTCCGGCCATAGCAGCGGGTGAGGAGCATCCCGTTCTTGGAGATCCGGGGGAGAGTTGGGCTCCCGAGACAATTCCTTTGGAGTCCGCGCCTTTTGATTCTGATCTTGTTTCCGATACAGAGTCTACTGTTCCACCGGTCACCCCCGAGGAGTTACCGCCGGTGGATATTCCAAAGTCTTCAACTGATGGAGAGAGACGAGGAGAGATCCAGCCGCCTCCTTGTTGGGCCCGTGACACACTCCGAGATTCAAGGATCGAGGGGGTCCTTGAGTGGGGACCGCAGGATGGTCCACAGCGGTCACGGAGGCACCAGGCACATTCTACGGAGCTTATTTGCTCTAACTATTGTTTGATGACCCGTGTTATGCAGGATCGAGAGCCCACCTCCGTGAAGGAAGCTTTACAGTCCGCACCATGAAAGAAAGCTATGAAAGCCGAGTTGGAGACTATTGAGAGGAATGGCACTTGGTATCTCGTGCCTCGCCCCTCGCATAAGAAGGTGATTGGCATCAAATGGGTCTTCAAGACCAAATACCTTAGCGATGGTTCTTTGGACAAGCACAAGGCTCGCCTTGTTGCTAAAGATTTTGCACAACGCCCAGGGATTGATTGTCATGACACTTTTGCCCCCACTGCTCGTATGGCGACTATTCGAGCTGTTCCTGCCTTGGCTAGCCATAGGAGATGGCCTGTCTACCAGTTGGATGTGAAGTCGGCCTTCCTCAATGGTGATTTGAAGGAAGAAATCTATATCGAGCAGCCTCTGCTTTGGATCTTCAGATGGATAAGTCACAAGTTGAAGAAGGCCTTGTATGGCCTCAAGCAAGCTCCACATGCATGGAACGAGAAGATTGATTCGTTCCTTCAGTCAACAGTTGGGATATCGGTGCTCCAAGGCTGATCTGCAGCTTTATGTACACACTTCCGAGGCTGGTTGCGTGCTTTTTGTGTTGTATGTTGATGATTTGATTGTCACAGGTGATCATGCACAGAAGGTCAAAGAGACGAAGGTAACTTTACATCAGGCGTTCGAGATGACGAACTTGGGTCTACTCCTTTTCTTCTTGGGCCATGAGATTTATCAATCTCACAGGGGGATTTTCATCTCTCAGCAGAGATATGTACAGGAGCTCTTAGTTTCTTTTGCGATGGATGATTGTTAGACCATTTCTACTCCTATGGATCCAAACTGGAAGGCCACTTCACATTCAGATTCTCCCTTGGCGGATGCTTCCCGCTACCGTCAATTGATTGGATCATTGATTTGGCTCCTCAACACTCGTGTTGATCTTTGTTTTGCTGTTGGTCTCTTGGCGGGGTTCATGAGTGCACCTCAGACGGTGCATTGGCAGGCTGCCCAAAGGATACTTCGGTATTTGAGGGGGACATCTGACTTAGGGATTCATTATCCAGCAGGCACAGGTGGTTCAGATCTTGTACTTGCAGGTTGGAGCGACTCGGATTGGGCTGACGATATGGACCACAGGCGGTCTACTACAAGCTATTGTTTTACCTTGGGTGCAGGTGTTATCTCGTGGAGTAGCAAGAAGCAGCCCATGGTAGCCCTTTCGTCTACTGAGGCGGAGTATCGAGCCGCATCTTCCACCACATGTGAGGCTGTGTGGCTTCGGAGATTGTTGGAGGAGCTTGGCTGCCCCCAAACTCGTCCTACTTTGCTGCAATGTGACAATGAGAGTTGCATTGCCTTGGCACGGAATCCTGTTTTCCATACCCGGACGAAGCACATAGAGATCCAGTACCACTTCATCCGGGAGAAGCTTCTGGATGAGACCATCGCTATGGAGTACTGCAAGATGGAGGACAATCTTGCAGATTTGTTTACGAAGGCGCTTTCCCAGGCTCTCCTTCGGAGACATGCCAGATCCCTCAGGCTTCTGCCCCGTCCAGGCTTTGAGAGGGGGTGTTAGCGATATCAGATCCCTGGCCGTACAGTACGACAGACTGGTCAGACTGACCAGTTGGACTGCCACGTGGCAGTCCGACATGTACTGGTCAGTCGGCTGCATTTAATGCAACCGACCTATCTATTCTGGGCGCATATTTTTTGGCTATTTATAACCGATGTTCAGCACAGTCTTCGACATCTCTGATCGCAGGTTTCAGGCTGGAGATTCGTGCAGATTATACTTCTGTTTGTAGATTTCACGCTGGAGATCGTGCAGACTGCAACGGACTTCGAGGTGAACAGCAGGTTGCATCGTCGAGGTGGAGACACGCAGTCCCACGCACTGCGCCCATGTACATATCTGCATATCTTTGTATACAGTATACTCTGTACAGAAGATCTTCATCTTCCACTGTCTCTTTCTCTCTCTCTTCTCTCTGCGTTCTCTCTCTCTCTCAGTCTTGGTCCCACGCTTCCACATCGCTACACTCTGACATCTATCTCATCTTCCTCCCCACCTCGTCAGGCGTTCCCTTGGCAGAGCCTTGCTATTGGACGTATGCGATGATAGTCATCTTCTTAGACTAGCATGTCTCTAGGTCCTTTCGGATACCCTAGGTCAATCTAGCATTCATTTTTCACACTCTTAGAGTCGAGCCCATAGGATTCATTATCCTTAGCTTTTCCATTATTTTGACTTCCGCTGCTTTTACTCACACACATACACATTCATTGCATTTATTTTGAGTTAGATTTTCTTTTTTTTATGTTTTGTTTTGGAGCATCTCACCATAACCTCTGTGTTTGCAGATTCTCATCTCTTTTGTAGGGTTTTGTCTTTGCGTGTAGGGCTAACTTGCAGATTGCTATCATGGTCGTACAGATACTCTATCGTTTAGGGTTTAAGTTTTGAGTTTTGTCTTTGTGTTTCTATCGTGGTCGTACACTCTGACCCCAGCAATTTCTTCACAGAACGAAGTGCGGAAAAACTTTCTACAATTTATTGGCAATGATTTTGAAAAAAAATTACATAACGAACCATAACCGAAATGGGTCTCCATTGTTTCAAAGAGGTTGAAGAGGGAACCTTGGGCAACAACCGAATGATAGCAATCTTCCAGTCTAATGACATCATACCAGAATTCCACACTTGCTGATACATACAAGCCAATGGGTCTTTTAAGTTTGCTCTCTCTCTCTCTGTATGTGTATGTATGTATGTATGTGTGTGTGTGTGTGTGTGTGTGTGTGTGTGTGTGTGTGTGTGTAAACAAGTGGCAACCCCAATGGTAAGCCACTTGTTTTATCATTGGCTTAGATAGGTTCAAATCTTTCTTTTTAATTCCTATGCTAAATGACCATGCAGATATAGAAATTGAACTCAATACCATCTAGTTACCATATATTTGTTCTCTCTCTCTCTCTCTCTCTCTCTCTCTCTCTCTCTCTCTCTCTCTCTCTATATATTTATTTATTTATTTATTTATTTATTTATTTATTTATATTTTTTTTGGTTGATCGAATATATGTGCGTGCACGCACACGTGTATATATGTATGTATGTGTGTGTATACATGCATACATACATATATAATACACACACATGTATACATATAATATATATATACATAGATATATACATATAATATATATAGATATATATACATATAATATGCATATATATATATATATATATATATATATATATATATATATATATATATATATATATATATACATATGTATATGTATATACACATACATGCATACATGTGTGTATGTGATGTTATATATGTATATATATATATAGAGGATGCCAAAGAAGCATGAATAAGATAAAGAAATCTCCACTACTGACAACAAAGAATCTTCCCTTAGTGAATCGTGTTTTCCCAAAGTGGATCTTTATTTCCCATAGTGGATCTTGTTTTCCCATAGTGGATCTTGTTTCCCATAGTGGATGTAAAAGCCCTTACCAAAGATGTAAAGTTTCAAGCTTTAACTTGACTAGGCTGCCAAAGAGCTAGTCTCCCGAGCCATGTTATCATGTAGGAGGGGCAAAAGCCAGCAAGGGTAGCAGCACAGATAGGGCTCCTGAAACTGGCTAAAACAAGATTGAGGAAGAGTGGTGGGCTGCATGCTTATATATATATATAACATCACACACAAACACATATATGTGTGTGTGTGTATACATACATACATGTGTGTGTGTGTGTGTGTGTGTGTGTGTGTGTGTGTGTGTTCCATCAACCAAATCTATCTACCTATCTATCTATCTATTTATAAAATCATTGAAACAGGACAATAACCATAAAGCAAAGTAACAACGCAAACAAAAGTACAAATTACAGACCTAAGACTCCCTATATTTCATCTTACATTGCAGCCTCTTGTGGTTGATTCTCCTTTTTAAGGACCTTTTTCATACGTTTGAGGTTCTTGATGAGCAAATCCTTTCTTGTAATCTACAAAATGTGAATACAAAAATAAATTCAATGAGTATATTTTTTGTCTTTACATAGACAACATTTCTTTTACATCTTCAATCATCTAGGTAGACTAAAATTAACGGAATGGAAACAAAGAGAAAGCAACACCTCATAGTAGTTCCGGAAATGATTGATCCTCTGAAATTAAGCCATGCAATCCGTTCATCCTTTTCATGATATAGAATACCAAATTGCACCAATGAGTCTAGAAGTAGCTTGTCTAACATGCATCCTGTTTTCACAAAATTACTGTGTTTTTCTATACAATGAAAACTACTGTTTTCGCAAAGTTACTCTTTTTTAAGCTACACTTGTTGCAAATTCGGACCTGATGTTCTGCCAAATGAACATGATCAAAGAAATCATACATCCAGCTTACATCTGACCAGAAGAAATCCCAATCAAGGTCACTGTATGTTTCAGAATGAATGCCAAAGTTTAGAGAGTCTATTTGAGGCAAAATGTACGGCAATGCATGTAGTGTGCACTTCGACATGACGTTGAGCTCATTGAAGCTGTATCAATCAATACGTTGAGCTCACTGAAGCTGTATCAATGTCAAGGATCACGGACAATATGTATATAAGAAATTTACACGTCTAGGCATATCACTTTCAGCTTAATGGGTGGCAAAGCCAAGGATCATGGAGAATACACACATAAGAATCGTGTAGTTATGCAAGGAAAACTTCTCACATGCAATAATCGACAGACAGGAAAGAGTATAACCTGTCCGTCTCAGTCCATTCACGAGCTTTGAGGACGTCGTAGATGATAGTCTTCCAGAAGCAGCGAAAGCGGATGCTGGTACAATGGCAAAACAGTTACGATTTTCAAGATTGACGTCACAAAGTGGACACACACACACACACACACACTCTCTCTCTCTCTCTCTCTCTCTCTCTCTCTCTCTCTCTCTCTCTCTCTGTGTATGTGTGTGCGTTGGAGGATTGAAGGCGTATAGTACAGGAACCCTACTTGGATGGAGGAACAGGAAGAGGAAGTTGATGCTGATGATGATGATGGTGGTGGTGGTGGTGGTGGTGATGATGATGGTGATGATGAGCATTATTGTGTTGGTGAGAATGCCTGCTCTGCGGTTTCTGATGGACAGACATCGCAACGAGAGCTCGTTGTCTGTGTTTTGCAAAACCGTTGGATTAAGTCCCTCATTCGACAGAATTCCCACGCCGAAGAACCAAGTGTCTACTCAAAGAAATACCCAATACCATCATAACAGTTGCGGTTAGGTTCAAAGCCTTACTACTAATTGAAGGAATTATTAATGTCAAAGACATGATTCAGTGAGAAATGCATTAAAGCTAGAAGTGGTGTAGATAAATTTGAATTTGGGATAGAGAGATTGTGTGTTTGTGTTACTAAACAATAAAGGAGATATGCAAAAGTTACAAAGGTTTGTATAGCTAAGTGTTAAAACTTGTGAATAAACATAAGAAAAAAAGCACTTATTCCACGAACTGTGTGTAGGATTCAAGGGGGTTTTACCAAAGGAGGATCTTGATGAATTTGCATTCAAAGGAGCTTGAGAGTTTAGTGGAAAAGTTTGAATACCTAGCATGTTAGTGTTGCACTTTCCTTGCATGGAAAGGAAGCATCCTCATTCTAAGGGGAGGACCTAAGGTTGTACTTTCTAAGGTCCCAAGAAAGGCAACAATGAGCTAAGCAAATTCAGATTTTATGCTTTGCAGATTAGGTGCCCAATGGTTGACTCTATTATGGTCACTTAACCAATAGGAAATGGCTTGCACAAGATTAATATGAGAATCCCTAATGAGGTTGAATCCCCACATTGATTCTATTTGACATTTTGAGCTAGGGGAGGACTTAGGTACTTCAAGTTTATAATCGAATGGTTTTTTAAGTTTATTGTTGGCTTTCCTATGGAGAGGGATTAGACATCGAGTTGCTCTATGAGCTACAAAGGTAATTAGGTTCATTGTGCCATAGTTGGCAAGCATCTCTCACACAAAACCTCTTTCTAAATGCCCTATATAGCTAAATTCGATGAATTGCATACCTATTGGAAGGGGAGATCAACAATATTTCCAAACTGTGGGTCATGTATTGTATTTGTCATTACTTCTATGAATCCTATTGAGATAGACGAGCTTATCGAGATGGGGGGGAGCGGGGGGGGGGGAGCACGCTTCCTCTTGAGGTTCTTGAATTGCAAAACATTCATGGTTTTGAAGTCGTCTATGAAGTTCACTTTTCACCCTTCTTGGATGTCTACCATGTGTGTAAGCAAACAAGCCATTTCACAAAGGACTATCCTCAAACAACTCAAGCATATGTAGATCTTCCTACTCAAAATGATAAAGAAAACAAGAAGAATGAGTCTAAGTCCTTTAATGTGATAGCAAGAGACGAAGTGTACAAGGTGATTTCTCAATCTAGAATGCCTATGCATGATAAGGTCAAAAACACATCTAAGGGTATGTAGACAAAGAATAGAGATGATAGGATCAATAAAGAAAACCTCCAAAACAAGCTAGTGTTAATACATGAGGAGAGATAGAGACCGATAGAGGGAAGGAGAATCACAAAACTAAGCAACTTAGAGCTAAGTCACTCAAAAAATTGACAAGGAAAAATTAGACCTCTATCAATGCATGTGTGCCATTCCACAGTTTGGAGTCTAATGCTTAATGTAAGTCTATCAATGCTTATGAGACTTAAAATACAAACCTTGAACAACATTAGATGTTGTTGTTCTAAGTTTAAGAAATTTGGTTTGGTTATGTTGGTTAAGGAATGGAGACCAAATCTAGGAATGATATTTGTGATCCTATTTAAGTGAATTGAATAGAGTTGGAAAAAATAAAGAAGAAATTCAAATTGGACATAGTGAAGAGAACTAGATATATTAAGTGTTAAGCAAAAGAAAGGATTCTTGGCTTGCGTCCTTTAGAGTGGTAAGGTGTGTATATGTGCTCTAGATATATTCCCTTACTAAAATGGAGACCTAGAATACATCATCATAGTGACTAGTTACTTAGGGCTCTTGATTTTTGGAAGAAAGTCATGAATAAGTATCTTTGTAGAGTTTGGAAAGTTACTCCATGTAGTATTTTTGACCTTTTTCTTGAGAAAGTTAGCATAAATAAGGTGGCTACTCGAAGTAAATTAGTCAAGTGGGCACATGTACCTTATTTATTTTATAATTTGCATGAGGAGGATTATTTTCATATCTTTTAGGCTCATACAACATTACAAAGGCTTTTCTTGGATGTAAAGGTAGCTTTTTTTTCATTTGTTGTGGATCTCTCATAGGTCCTTAGGATTGCTACTCTTATGTTGATTTAGAATTTAAGGAACAATACAACTTTTTAAGGGCTCCCTAAACTATGGCTACACTAATAGTCCATTTTGAGAAGGTGGTGAAAGAAGTTTTTAAGGTACTTAAAATTCTTAGAGCTAATAAAGCCTTGAGTTGTTTGGTCGATAAGTTAAAGAGATCTTCTTAAGCATGACTCACGTATTGGCTTATAAATATTTATATTCAATACAAGTTCACAATATAGAAAAAAAAGACTTCGCAAAAGAAAGGCCAATACTTTACTACTAGTTTGGCTTGTGAGCTATCTCATT
This sequence comes from Lygodium microphyllum, assembly GCF_053477565.2. NCBI lineage: Eukaryota > Viridiplantae > Streptophyta > Polypodiopsida > Schizaeales > Lygodiaceae > Lygodium > Lygodium microphyllum. The sequence continues at coordinate 108,307,312 of NC_141143.1, forward strand.
TGCACATAGGAAAAATGTGAGTGTAGCTCTTGGCCACTTTCTTGGCTAATATTTGGAAGGGAGACACCCTCCTATTGGGTGTTGGGTACATGTGTCTTAAAAGAAAAAAAGAGAGTCCAATATATCAATTGTATAGAGACTACAAAAGTCAATGTGGAGACACGTGCACGCACAGAAAAGTGGCATGATGAGAGAGAGAGAGAGAGAGAGCAAGTGAGAGTTCCCACATTTTGATTCCGTTTTGCCGGGACCAATGGATTCAAGCCTTGAGTGCTTGCGCGCTTCGAATTGAGCATTGAAGTAGGGTTTTTCATGAGTCGGTGCTTAAGGTAGATAGGTAGGGAACGAGGGAGTTTGAAGAGGTATTTGATCTCCTTAGCAAGTAGGTTTTTGGTTTTTGGACTTGGAAAAGCATGTTGGAGTAGTGTAGGTATTTCCCTTATGATTTTTTCTTGCATTTAGGAAGGATAGGAGCAAAACATTAGAACATGTAGTAGGGTTTTCTGTTGTTGTATAACAGGTTGAAACATGGAAAAGAAAGGAAAAAAATAAAATTTTGGGTTAAATATTGGTGAGGGGAGCAAGACTAAGGTGAGGTACAGGCCTGGGCAGGGTGATAAGGGGCCAGGAGTGGCAAGGAAGACCACATTTTGGATTGCAGGGTTTTCAGGAGAGCTGGAGAAAGGGAGAGAAAGCTTCATTGCGTGGATCTGCTTTGATCTTGCCATCGAGGAGTTCTTTGCCCACCACAGGTAATTCCACACCTTCCCCTACATGAGTAGCTTGGATTTGGAGGTGCTCAACCAGTAGGAAGGCCTCGATCGCTCAGCGCGATGAATTCTGTGGAGTTCGATGAAAATTGTGTCGCACTCGGCCTGTCCGGGTGACGATGATTTTGGGTCGAGTCCCAGAATCAGCACTTGGTCCCATCTTGTATTTGGCCCTCGGCCCAGGGCCAAATCACCCATTTGGCCCAACCCCACTCAGATAAGTTGACATTCGACTGTCAGCCCACCTGACTTGGCCCTTGGCCTATTAGCATGTCGGCCCTTCGATAACCACATTTGGACTGGCTAAATTTGATATTAAGCCCAGTTGTATTCGGCCCTCAACTATTCGGATGGGCCGAATCAGGCATTCGGCCCCTACAATTCAGACCTGCTGGACTGAATTTGGATTTTTTTCAAGATTCCAACCTATAGATTCTGAAACCGACTAGAGACCACATAGAGCCAAAAGCACATCATAGATCTATTACTAGATTGAAATCTAGAGCAAGTAGCTCAAAACTTAGCTATGAACGGTCCTTCTAATCGCGCATGGTATTTAGCGTAACAGCCCTGTGGGCCAAGGGGGACTGCCCCCGCTTGGATCCCCGTAGAGGGGGCTCTGCCCCCTTTGCACCTTCCCCAAGTAGGTTGGAGAGAAAACGAGCGTCGTGACAAGTCCTCCAAATTAGATCCTATTGTAGTAATGGCTCTACACAAGCTTGGATTCTCACTTGCAAAAGAGCAACCAAAAGCCCATACTCGAATAAAGACAAACAAAGACCCTAGAACCTCAATGGGCCAATCTAGCCTACAAGGGCAAAAAGACCATACCACAAAAACATGTCTAGATTGCGTTCGGACTGCATCTAGTCAAAGCGGAATGCAATAACCTCGAGCTACAATTGCGAGGATGACTAGACATGACAGTCTTGAAGATGGATGCACCTTGAATAGCACTGCACGGACGATCCAAGACATCAGTGGAGAATCCACATCTGGTCGTGCAGTTGGGGACTCAAGGGCATTTTTTAGAACACAAAAAATGAAGACATAGTACCACATGCTTATCTTAGGGTCCAACTCACCGCGAAAAGAGAGCACACTGTCGATGATCTGATTGATGAAGGAGTAGATTTTAATATCTTGACCTACGAAGCATGGACCCTACTAGGCCAACCAGAGCTCACACTGACTAATGCAACTCTTGGTTCTTGCGAGGAACACCCACAAGTACTTATAAGGAAGTGCAAAATCCTTGTGACAATTGAAATTGAAAGCTTGCCTATCATATTTCATGTTTCTCCAAATAGTACTAATTGCGGAAAGGAAACCCTCCTAGGAAGACCCTTCAAAAGGGTGACCAAGTGTGGGGCCGATTATGTAGCACAGAGGATATACTTGACACTACGAGGTGTGAGGATAGTCACAACCTTTAGCAAGGGTGACCTCATTGAACCTCGAGAGAAAGGCAATGAAGGTGCTGACATAATAGGCAAGCCTAGTAATGAGAGCAAGGACCTGTTGAAAGAGTTGATACAAGCACAGGTTGAACAACGAGAACCAGTGAATGAGGCCATGCTTGAAGCAATAAGGTCAGGAAACAATGCCAAGGATGGCTAGGCTTTAGACTTACAAATATCCTCGAAGACCCCAAAAGAAGTCCAAGCCTTATAGATGAAGGTATCGATGGAGAGCCAACACAATGCCGAGATGGATATCCAAAGTGTTGCTACGTGCTCAAGGGTATTACGCAGGTAATCGATGGATTTGGATACTAAAACCCCCTGCTAAATCTCCTCTGTTAGCTAAAGGCCAAACTGTATCAAGAGCAAAGAAGTGCAGGAGGAAATCTAAACGAAATACCAAGTCTCGAGTCAAAAACATTGGAGTGATCGAGCCCCTCACGATCGAAATCAAAAAACCAAATGGGACTATTTGAAGGGTAGATCCGCAGCCTAGCATGCTTGACGAGTAGATATTAGATGTAATCGTTGAGGGTAAGAAAAAGCCATTAGTGCCTAAGGAGCCTTTGATTTCCCAAGAGGATAACATGCATCATAGGCACAACATTGCTCATGGCAAGGTTAAATGCTCAACAAAGCAAATGGCAAAATCATCTAACAGCCACGAGTAAATCTTCCAACCATTGTCAAATCCACTTAGGAGTCCCAAGTCTCCTACACCCTCTTTTCCAAAATAGACACAGGAAGCACAATAGTAGTCATCAAGTGCAACTACTCAATCCCAATCTCTATATCCATCTAAGCTTCCAAATGTCCAAGAGGTGGGACATGACACCACCCGTAGCTCTCGGCCCAAGGATATGCCTATGCAATCTAATGTGACGATCAACTGAGGCTCTATCTACACAAGTGAATGCTCAAAGGGCAACAAAAAACACACCCACTTCCGATCTGCCTGAGGACCTGACACCACAATCTACTAACAGTGGTGTCCACTGAACTAGCCGTTACTACTTCCAATCAGGATTCACAGCAATCACAGCCTTTGGCCGTGACGATGCCCCTTGCGGAACATGTCCTTAGCCATTCACTGGTGGAAGAAGTGTCACAACCAACATCCTTGATATCTCCAACACTGCTGAAGGCTTGACGTGAAACCTCTTGAAGGTGTGGCCAAGGAGATGGCGCATCTGACCAATCAACCTAACAAGGCTGTTCAGCACGTTGCAGCTAAGTCCCATGAGAACACACCAGAGAAAGAGAGTGCTAAGGCCCAACCAAGCACATCAACGGCTAACCTAGTTCAGGGTCCTGAGTCTTTGAGAAAGACACCTTCATTGCCCATGAACAAGAGGAGAACACAACGAACACAATGGCAATTGCAAGTGGTTGTGGATGCCAAGAACATTGAGACCAAGAGCATGGAAGAACTTGGGAATAAAGCATCAAGTCCACCCACTAAGGAATCCATTTCCATCTCCCCGAACAGTGGTGAAACCTCAGAAACATCCGTGCGTTTTGCTAAGTCAAAGAGACCATCACCATCAGCGGTTTCTCGCACCACTCAATCCATCGATAACAAAACTTGCATTGACCAATCGAGAGTTTATACAACACTGTCACAATAGGGTGATAAATCTATACCGGTCACATCCAAGGAGAACCATGACGCAATAACAAATCCTCGGGAGGAACATGGAAATCTCGAGGACATAAGCAGTCCTAGAATCGACCAATCTTACACATCTAGGCTGGAGCCCCTAGCCATGCTAAAGCCTAGGGAAACTCCTAGAATCTTGCATGAGATAGCAATTGAGCAAGCCCTTGTTGAACATAGAAGTGTCGCAGAATGCTTAACTAAGTTGGATGCTAAGCTCAAAGTGTTCGCATGTGTCTATGTCCTAGCAGACATGGGCACATTTCCTAGGGCAGCTGAAAGAATACCTTCCATTTCCCCTATCCTGGGAAGAGCAAGAACATCTTGATGAGCACTATGGCAGGCTCTTGCGTGAATGCATGCGACTCATCTCTGACAAGGAAGCCGACGAACTACACTTAACTGTGACATTCAATGATGTGCTATGCCAACCAAATCTCTTAAATATAGAGCAACTAAAGCGAAAATCAGAGGGTCGAAGTCAATTCAAAAAGTGTTGGTTCAAAAATCGCGTTATAATGGCCGAACTAGGAGCCCAGATTATGATGGTCTTAGAGGAGCGATTGGCCAAATAGCGGTCTCAAAGAGACCCAACCTATGTGGCACTAACTTCCTTTCAAGTGTTGACTGCCATTCGGGGTACGGACTTAGCTGAAACTAGCCAAGAAAACTCTCTAATTAATAAGGTCCTCACTGAGGAGGAGCTAATGTTGCAAGTAGGCTCGAACAAGGTACCATGCTACTCGATGTTGCAAAATATCTATTATTATTGAGTAAGTTGCCACGAGTACTGGATGCATGTGCCACACTCGAGTATAATCTTGAGTTCTACAACTGGTTTTTATCCTCATGAAGTGACATGGATTCATAAATGTGTACATAAATAAACAATGAGTTTTGTGTATAGATAATGCCAACACACACAAGAAATATTAGTCAAAGCGCAGCGAGAAAAGTTTGGATTTGATAGGCTAAGCTCCTCAGGTCCTTCTCTCACCACACGTCTAGAAGTTGTGTGACCATTCCTGCCTCCAGGTGGAGGGCCTGCAGCCCTCACTGCCGCCATGGGAAGCCTTGACCAACACCTTTGAGGGTGTAGACGAGGCATTGTCCCTTTCTACAAGCTTTCTCCCATTTTTTATCTATCCTTCCGGGGAGCCCTGCTCCACTCCATCACAACGAGTCTGCGCAACTAAGCATAAGCCCTGATCTGCTAATGGTTGGAATATGCCCCGTAGTGTCCAGGCAGGATGAACACCATCACAGGGACCGTCCCTCTACAACAAACATTGCATGCTTTACCGCACCCCTCGTCATATGCGCTTGATAATCCATTGTTTAATCCCTTCCATATGAATAATTCTATATTGTCTCAGAGCCTAACCCTTGGTTCACATTTTTTTGGTTCCCCCACAGTAGCCGTCATGGAGCACCCAGTGCAGCTAGCCTGCAAGGAAGCTATCCGCCGTCGAAGGGAGCATACGGCACAAGCTCCTTCGCCAAAGCACTATGTGCCTACTCTAAAGAGGTACGTGTCAAAAGCTCCCCAAACCAAGGGGATGAAGGCTCAAGGGAGCACTCGGGGTGTAGCGACATCGGCCATGCAAGCCCTCACTAGACGCTCGGGCACCACGTGCTTGAAAGAGGAGAAGGCAACTAGAAACAAGATGGAATTTGATGAATTATTTAAAAGCATTCTTGAAATAGCTGCGGCCAGGGATTACACCATTCAGGTCCCAACCGATATCTTCCCTGCTCGGCTTGATGGGAGCCCCTCACTGGCATAGCACCAGTCGCCCGTCCACCCGAACTCACCCCGCCTCATACAAATAGAATAGCCCCTATGTTGTATGAGCTACTTAACAAAGGCCATCTTGCCATAAATTTTTGTCAAGTGGTTAAAGGGGTAGGCTCCCCAACTGTATAAACCTCCCTTACCTACTACTAATACATGTCACGTCTTTAACAAGCGCCGATGATATGCATCGCAGTTGGCACCATACGATTTTGATAAAGTAATATCTTTTTATGTTGCATCTGTTCATTATAATTGATGCATGTGACTTGCATATACTCTCACGAAGTGTCAAGTGGATGCAAGACGACACAAGTCTTTGTATGAAAGTGTTCAATGGCCATGTCACGGTAAGACCACCAACCTCACAAAGAGCCATGATGAAGCCTCACCACCGAAAGAAAAAATCACCCTTGTCAATTACCCACATCGCATGGCCCAAAGCATGATTAGTGGTGGCCACTCTCTCTTTCAGGGTCAAACTCTATACCTGGCACTCATGGCAGCTGTTACCTCAATTGTACCAACATCGCACATTACAAAGAAGTGTGTAAAATCTCCAGTGTATCTCCCCATCTCAACAATTGTTTCTCTAGCAATGAGGCTAGGGCACAATCATCGCTATAATATCCATTTCCTGAGTCTTCGAATCTCGACATTTTCCAACCCATTGAAAGGTTGATAGCCTCAACATATTGCAATGGTTGTACTCAAGCAAGTCTTAAAAGAAAGAAAAAAGAAAAGAAAAGAAAAGAAGCACCCACGATCATAGCACAACACCTAGGGGTCCTCAAATTAGGTACGTCCAGTGACCTTGGTCGACTGGCTCCGTCCCTAGTCCCCTAACCCTTTAACATCACCCACAATTGTTTAGGTCACATCAAGGGCAGGGCATACCTAGGGAGCTTGTCTTGCCTATGGTTAGACCTATCACCCTGACCCATTTGCATGATTCCCTTTTGCACTCTACCTTATTACCATTGCAATCGATCGTGGTAAGCACCGCACGAATGGCCATGAAAAGTACACCGTACTCGTCAAGCAAGTCCAATAGCTACCAGCTTCCGAAAGTGCAGTATCCTTGTGTTCAATTATACTACATCACGCTTCACAACACAAAGGATGTCTCATACACCTTTCTATGTACTTTTCCTCAACATGGACAACTTTGCTTTTATCCACATGTTGTTATGAGGAACCAGACCCGCGGTCTTCTAACTATGTAATATCTAAGTATGCACGAGCACTCACATAATATCTGCACCCAAATATATACACAGTCTGGGTCCTCACATGCCGAAAAATACTCTTAGCTTGCTTAGAGTTCAACCTGTCTCCCAAACTAATCAAACTATGTCTTGTGTACGATAAGAAGACTAGCACTACTCCAAGGGAGAGACCACACATGCGAGGTCTTCAATTGCAGGTACTAAAGACTCCATCAAATGCATCATCAACTCTTCATCATCACTCAATTCTAACCTCTTGACCATTCCTATCATGCAAGCCCACCAGACAATCGGCCTGTGCAGAATCCCCACAAACCACCACTTGTGCCAGCCCCCAGCGCAATTCCCAACAATGAACAGCCCTTACCCCAACTCCAACCACCCTACTACCAGCCACCCATGCCAACAATGTGGCCCCAATGACCTTCATCTACCCACCACAAAAAATCCTCCAAGGCAACCACAGACATCCTTGCCACCCACGTCTTCGGTGCATGCTAAAACCTGCTACCTACGATGGTGAGTGCCAGGGGACTGGCACTCATCTAGGAGGGGAGTAATGTTAACCCTCAAACGAACAAGGTGGAAAAGCTAGAAAATCCAAAGCAGAAGATAAGGTCAAGGCAAAAGTGAAACAGAAGAAGGCACGCCAAGAAGAATTTGGAAACACAAGAAGTGTAGAGAAGTCCTAAATCAACGAAAAAGGCACATGAGAAAAAGCGCGAGTCTATATTGTTGTAAAAAAGCGCAAGGCACACCATGATTTATTTTAAGAGTGCTGGGCTCTCACCCGTGCAATTTGTAAATGTAGATGGCCGGTGGAAAGGAAACTAGGAAGATAGGAGGACAATGGGAAAAAGGGCACATGCCACGACCGGCCATGTAAAAAGGGGATAAGGGGATGACCGCCCAAAAGGGATTTAGGGTTTTGTATATAAAGTTGAAAAGTGAATGAGAAGCTTATTCTTGTGTGTGGCCAAAAGTGGCTCTCCTCTTCTTCTTCTTCTTGCTAGGTTGAGCTTGTGCTTGAGAGAGGGAGTGTGAGGGAGTGAGTGTGTGAGGGTGAGGGACTGGGGAGGAGAAGCTCTCCATCTTCTCCTCTCTTCTTCTCTTCTCTTCTCTTCTTTTGTCTTGCTCGTGGCAATGGAGCTTGGGGAGTGGAGTTGGCTTAAAGCTTGCACTTGGATCGTGGAGCTACCGAAGTGCTCGGGAGAGGATGTAACTCGATCGGGCATGGAGGTAAGCTCACTACACCCATAGAGATGGATGGCACGTTGGCTATGTGAGAGGTAGCCATTAGTGCTCGGCTTGAAACGCTTGAAGCAATAAGCGGTCCGTGGGTCTTGGTGGTTGAGCAAGAGTTCCCACATTGATCATGAGAGAGACCAATACAGTAAAATCTAGAAATGGCTTCCATGCATACATACAAGTAACTAAATATTTTTAGGTCTTCTTATTTTATTAAGGCCACCCAAAGTAGATGAAACCAAATCATCATCATCTGGCATAATTGCATCAATAGTTGCTAAGGCATTTGCAATGCTTTTCACATTCAAAGCATACTCATTTACAGACATCTTCCCTTTCTTCAAGGTATTTAATCCTTGCTTGAGTTGAATTTTCCATACATTTGTATTTATTAAAAATATATTCTCGAAGGTTCTCCAAGTTGCATGTGAAGTTTTTGCATTCTTGATATACCCTAGCGTAGTGTTATCAAATGGATGGAGACAACTATTACATCACTTTTTGTGTTTTGCATTCCATTCTTTCTATTCCTTCAATTCTTCTACAATCACAGGATTACTTAGCCCTAGTTCCTTTTCTTCTGTAGGGAGCTCATGCTCAACCACCAAGACCCACAGATCGCTTATTCATTCAAGCATTTCAAGTGAGCACCTACGGCCATCTCTCACCTAGCCGACACATATTTGATCCTATCAGGGTGTAGTGAGCTTACCTTGATGCTTGAATGAGTTGCCTCCTCCCTCAAGCACACCTATAACTTCACGATTCTTGATGCAAGCTCAAGCATTCTCAAGCATGCACCTCCAAGCTCCATCCTCCATAGCTGCACGCAAGACAAGAGAAGAGAAGAAGAGAAGAGGAGATGGTGGAGAGCTTCACCTCCTTGATTCCTCACCCTCACACACTCACTCCCTCACACTCTATCACTCCCTGTCTCAAGCACACACAAGCAAGCAAGAGGAGAGAAGAAGAGAAGAAGAAGAGTCTCTTGTTGCCACACACCAAAGAATGAGCTTTCATTCACTTTTTGAACTTTATATACATGCCCTAAAATCCCATGGGTGGTCATTCTCTTTTTTACATGACCGGCCATTATGGCATGGCCCTCTTTTCCATTCCCTTCTACTTGGCCTATTTCTTCACGTTTACCCTTTTACAATTTGCATAGGAGTGAGCCTGGTGCTCTTTTACAAAAAATTTGAGGCCCCTTTCACTTAAAAATATGCTTTTTTCTTTAGCTTAATTTTAGAGGCCGTCCTTGCGCCTTTGCTTGTTCTCTGACACCTACTTCTTCCATCTTGAGCTGGGGTTAACATTAGCCTCCTTCTAGTTTGGTGCTAGTCCCATGGCATTTATGTGGAGTGGTTGGTAGGAGGGATGGGTGTAGCCGTGTGGCTTTTTTTTGAGTTGGTATACAAGCCCTTGTGAGGGTTGTGGTGCTAGGTGGACTGGCCCTTGAAATTGAAGTTGGGATGGGTCCTTCTTTGTTGCTGGTATTGAGGGGATTTGTCCTTTGAAATTGAATATCATGTTGGAGATCCTTGTGTGAAATTGAATATCGTGTTGGAGATCCTTGTGTGGAGAGAGGCTGATGGGCGGATCCATTTTTGAAATTGAAGATGGTTTAAGATGGATCCATCTTTCAGTCCTCTGCGGTTTCCTTCTCCTACACTATTCCAAATGAGCTTCTTCATTCACTTTTTGATTGGGACTGCCTTGGCCTGTTTCGCTTACATGGTGATATCATCGCATAAGATGGCCTTGTTCTTAAGCGAGTGCTGGTTCCAAGACACTTGCATTTTTGAGTTGGCGAAGGCTCAATGAGAAAGCACAGATGTGTGAGTCAATGTTGATAGGCTCTTAGGGGAATTGGGCTTGGGAAGAATGGATCAACTGGTTAAGGTAGTGGAGGCCGGGGGCGTATTGCATGGATGATGGGGCCTCCGAAGCTAGTGTTTTGGGCCTTTATTTGTACCTGAAAAGAATAGAAGGTGCACTACCTAGGGGTGTCTACTTTGTCATGTGGTGCATTGTGCTTGTGTTAGTGGAGCTGGGAGTTGGCTTGACGAACCCTAGGTAAGCCTGGGTATTGTTCCCCACTTGAGGATCCGGTGTGTGCATAAGGGGGTGTAGTGTGGGTAGCTTAGGGTGACAGGTTTAACCATAGGTGAGTGTTACCTCCCTAGGTATATCCTGCCCTTGAGGTGCCCTAAGTGTGGTAGTGGGGGGTCAAAAAGGGGCTAGGGGATTAAACACGAAGCGGGCCGATAGAGGCCACCGAACGCACCTAAGTTGAGAACCCCTAGGTGCAGTGACTATGATCAACGTGCAACTCGCGGTCTCTTGTGTGATATCTCTTTCCATTTCCATTTTTTTTGTATTGAGTTACGTAGTTATGACAGAAGTAGTCTTTGTCATTAGAGTGAGGTGGAGAAGGAGGCTTAATACACTTGATAAGGAATTAACAGCTTTGGAGATACCCCTTGAGGTCTAGGAAGACTTGAAGGGTGGTGGTGGAGAGGAAGAATGATTGTGGTGGGTGAAGCGGCTATCATTCATGTCCTCTATAAGAGCTAAGCAAAACAGGGGTAGTAGAGCAGCTTGCATAATTAGTCGAGCCATCACACAACTATCTATAGCGTTAGGATCAAAATGGAGGATTGGGAGGATGTGCTCTTGGGGAGTGGGGTCTTGCCAAAGGAGTATCCTAAGCAATCTAAGGTAATTATAGGTGGTAATAAAGGCAAGGTCAGGGCATTAAGAGAATTCGTTGATGAAGTGGATTAGGGTATCATACAAATTTTCAAATGTGAAAACAAGGGCATCTTCATATGTAGTACAATGCAGATTATAAATTATTGGGAAGTCATAGCGGCCATGGACATTGGAGTCAAAATCCACTCCCACCCTTCGGGGGTATGGCATGAAAGTTGGGTTGTTCCACTCGAAGGGTTGAGTGTTGCAAAAGGTCGTCCAAGTGTCCCATGTTGGCATCATAGATATTCCTTCTCCATGTAGGTTGGCATTTGTAACTAAGCACAGACCTTGGCACCTCAAAAACTTTGTTTTGCTAGAATTCTGCATCTTCAATGCCCCATAGTGTGGGGTTATGCTCTCTCTCTCTCTCTCTCTCCTTCAACCACTTATTCCTTAGCCTGCCTTCAATATTAGTCACCTTCTCCACCACCTTGACGGGCAAAACTCTATGTAGGGTGGTGGGGAATTGAAAATTAAAACCGAAGGAGTTCCTGGATGTTTCTTGCCTTTCCCAGATTACAAGGTCGGCGTGGAAGCTTGCTGGGGAATCATCCTCGCATGGTGAAATAGGTGTCAGGGGTGCCCTTACTCCTTTGGCATTCCATTTTCTTCTTGTTTCCTCCACCATTTGTTTTCTTCTTTCTCTTAGCACCACCTTTCTTTTTACAGATGTATTTGCATGTCACTGCTTGTCAAGCCGTGGGGAAAGAGGCAGTGGGACAAGCTCTTTCTTGTGTGGCCCCATTTCAAAGTTCATGTCCACCACCTCCTCCTGCCTTGGCTCTTGCTGTTCTCCTTCAGTGAATCCAAGCACGTCCACTTCTTGTGGAGTTAGGCCTGCCAATAGGAGATAGTGGCGCTGCTCTTCTAGGCTAACGCTAACTCCCATAGGTTATGGTGGCATCTGCAGGCATGTCCTCAGGGCCCTGCATGCCATTCCTAGCTTCTTCTTGACAGCTTCTATGGTTTCTCCCTCCTCTGCTTGTGTCACATCCAACAAGGTATCCAGGAAGGTGCGTTGTTGCTCTTGGAAGCCCACCTGGGCAACCTCTGCTCTGCTTTTGGTGGACTGCCTTGTCTTTCTCCACCTGAGCTAGATGGCGTGCTAGGGTTCTCACTCTCCCTTCATTGTGGATTTCCCACTCTTATGCTCTCTTCGTGTCATCTCTCTGGAGCTCTCCCCTACCTCCGGGCCAATACCATGAGCCTCTGTTCTTGGTCTTCAATTTCTCTTTTGAGTCTCTGTTGCTCCTCCTATTCCTAGGTTGCCTCTTGTTTCAAATTTTCTATTTTTTTGCGCAATCTAAGGGTCTGCTCTTGTCTATATGCTTCAAAAGTTGTGGTAGCATCCATGAGATTTGCCATTTCTGCTTATAGTTCTTTATACAATTCTCCCAGATCTACAACATTTTGCTGCATCTTCATGAAGATTTGCTCTTGTTCAGCCAGCCTTGTCTTCCATCGTCCATTGTCTTCTTCCTTTGTTCTGAGTGCTTCTCTCAGCTCATGTATTTCCTTTTGGTGTATGGCCACCTGTCTGGTCTTTTCCAACTAGAAAGTTGCCATAGACTCCTTCTCGGCTTCCAACTCAGCCATCGTTATTCTTTTTTCTTTCCTGGCTTTCTTCAATTGGGAGAGTAGCTCCACAACATACTCATCGTAGTTAGTGGGTGGCGTCACAGTTGTGGAGGCTTCCACCTTTTACCGCTTAGGGTCTTGCCTTGACTCAGCATCTGTTGCTACTGTCTGACTTTTTTGCCCTACATTCGGGGTTTCCATGCTCTTTGCCTGAGCTAATTCCTTGTTAACAAAATATTGCACCCAAGCCATAAGGTTAGTGGCATCGACCACGGGGTGCTCTGAGTGGGCGTTGTTGCTACGATGGTGGGTATCAAGAGGGTTGGGATGGGGTAAATAGGGGCTTTGCCCTTGCCTCTAGTCACTGTCGGTGGTATCATGTATGGCACATGTGCATTGGAGCTTGGGCCTTCATCTCTTCATGGACTCAAGGTAGCCAACTCGTCTAGCTTGCCCTACTATTCGATGGACAAGAGCGTGGCTAGCACGATGTCCTCTTCTTCCTTCCCCTCAATTCCTCCTCCTCTTTAGCGGCCTTTCTCTTCCTCTCTTCTTCAGCTCTTTTTGACTCTGCCGCCAATCTCTCAAACTCTTCCCTCTCTTTCTTCTTCTTTTTCTTCGCCTCTTGCTTTGTCGACTCTTCCTTGGCTTTCTGCGAATCTACTTTCTCCTTTTTCTTCCTTTCTTCCACCTACTTTGTTTGCATCATTTTTTTCTTAGTTGTCTTTGCTTTCCTTTTGCTAGATTGAGTTTCTTGCTCTCCCTCCTCTTCACTAAAGTTCTTTGTCATGACGAGTAGGTGATCTGTTAGGTGTTTCATTTGCTCCTTCTTCCCCGTCATGTGCCTCTTTTATGGCTTCTTAGATAAGGGCGATTAAGATTCCTCCATACCTAATGAAGGTGGCTTTGGCTGAGGGATTCTTCCTCTCAGCTCCCTTTGACGCTAGGGATTCTCCATCCGCCGATCTGCTTCCAAGGGCTAGTGGTCTAGCAGATTGGTCAATAGTTTTCCGCACAGAGCCATTCCAATCCACCTCATCCAGCGAGTGACTTGCCACGCTTTCCAACACAGGCACGCTGATCTTATGAATGAGCAAGTTGTACCTTTGGCTGGAGAAGAGGGAGTGGATCACCTTGGCTTGCAATCTGACTTTTGCATCGAGAATGTCTTGGATGCTTATGCCATCGTTTGCTCTTCTTTCTCATCCCCAGCATGGTATAAATGTCTCTTTTTTGCCTCTTTTCCACTTTGGTTCCAATCCCAGCACCTTCTCCACTAAGGCCTTACTAAGCAGGACCTGCACCTGCTTGATTTCTTCTATACTTCCCATGGTTACCGTCCCACTCTCCTTGTCAGGGTTATAAGTCCTCAAGAAGTCCACACACTTAGTGTGGTTAGGCTCTTGTCCGAACTTTTCAATATACTTGTTGGCAAGGTTGCACTGGTCTACAATCCTCTTGCCAGCCTCCTCACTGGTCACCACCTCTTTGATTTTGTGAATGCTCCTAAATTTGAGCTAGCTGTATGCCGGGTTTTCAAGGGAGAGGCCATACTTTGCTCTTTCCTCTTCCGTGAAGGGAAGGCAATGGGCTCGGTCTTGTTGCGACATCTTTAGCTTCTGTCATGAACCATGGTTTATCATTAGTGCTTTTCAAAACAATCACTTGCTGGAAGAAAAACTTCATGCATGCTGAATTTAAATGTTTTTAGTACATAAATAGACTTCCCTTCCAAGCTTTATTTCTAAGTTTGTGGCATTTTCCTCAATCGCTATTTAATGTTTTCCTTCCTTTTTTGTCCTTAGATGTGGATTGAGGTTTTTAAGACGTGTTTTTCATTTTCTTGTTTCCTTAGGTGTTTTATTTGATTTTGATTCATCTTACCCCCTCCCCCTTCTGAAATGAGAAGAATCCTTCCAAGGATTAAAGGGGTACAGGATGAAGGGCCTTCAACACATGGTCTTAGTGTTTTACTTTTGCATGAGCCAAGCATAGAAGTTTAGATTATATTCCATATGAGCATACTGGTCCATGTCAAAAGGTCAGATGCCTACTTGGGTGCTGTAAGTAAGGACATGAAGCAAGAAGTCAGTGGAGTCTACGCGATTAGCAATGTGCAGTTCCTCCTCTGTGAAGATGCGATCTAAGTAGGGTGTCCCTAAATGCGTTCTTCCATGGGTCTGTCAACAAATGGTCGTTAATACCCTATAAGAGGTTGGAGTGACATAAGTTGGGTCATACTTTGATGCTTTGATTATGCATCCTTTCTTGGCATTTTTCATGATTTGACATCCCTCGAGCTCCCATTAAAGGTAGAGAGTATATCATTTTTTCAAGAAAGGGGAGTTGCTTGCAGCAAGCTGTTTGAGGTCTTTTATCTCTTGATCATTGGCATAAGTTGTGCACTTGTATGAGGTGACGAGGCATTGTTTTTGTGCTTGTTCACAGGAAACCTCAGTGGCCATCGGCTCCTTAGCTGCCTCGGAAGCCTTGACAAACACAAATTTTGATTCTTCCCAAGATTAAAGGAGTGTTTGTACTTTCATCTCTATAGGCTCATCCAAGAGTCCCAAGTCCAAGCAATAATAGCTTTTACCAAGTGACATGAAGGTGGAATCTAAGTGTCTAAGACATGCAACCAAGTCATCCCCTGTGTTCTCCACTAAGTCTAGGGCCATAGTCAGAGTCGATCGTCACTTATAAGAGTATGTAAGGACGACAACTAGTTGGGATTTGATTGAACTAGAGGGTTCAGTAGTTGTTGGTGGCCATTTTGGTTGTTCTTGAGCTTGCGGTTGGGCCTTTTGTACAGTAGGCTGGGTTATGGTTGTTGACGGTGCATTGCTACATTCGGGTGGCACTCCATGAGTTGTAGGACTAGTCTTAGCATGTGTATGGGAGGCAGGCTGTGGTTTGGATCGATAGACTCACTTAGTTGTCACTGATTTGTGTGTTGGTGATTCTGAAGGCTTTGAATCTAAAGGCTTTTGCGGCCTTGGCCTTGGATGTGGCATGTGGGTTTGTGTGGTGAAGTTTGAGGGCGGTGTTTGATTAGTGCCTTGGGCCATTTTAGCCTTAGGAATCCATATCCAAGCGTTACTCTCTTAATATCCTTACGCTGGTAATAGGGTCTTGGGGACCCATTGCGGCTACCATACATTGATGTCTATAGTTGTGTCTTGGCCTCCTAGGTCATGAGGTGGGGTTCTTAACTTTGCGGGGTTGTGGGCATTCTACCCTAGGTGGTAGTTGTTGCCATTTAGGCATCCATTGAAGCTTTGGCTCATGGGCTTCAGCTTTGACTTCATTGATTTGCTGGTCTTGAGGCTTGGTGGGCTGTGGCGAAGCACCACCCTCCTCCTTAGACTTGGCGGTAGGTTTCTCCAATGGTGGCTTTGCAGACTTGGAAGGAGCCATGCAGCCCTTGTTAAAAGCTGTAACTATGCAGACATTGCCCATGGCTAGGTGGATATGCTATAACTCGTAGTCGACATTACAAGGAGTTTGCTTCTTAAAGGTTCATTCTAACAACGATTGTGTGCTTGCATCTTTAGTGTTGGGGAACACATAAAAGATTATTGGCATGCTTTCAAGCTTGATAGAAATTTCAGCCTTGCACTTTCCCAAGAGTGCATATTGTTGGCCCCCATACAGGCTGAGTTTAGCATTAGTGGGCTATAACTACAGTTTGCCAATTTGGGTCCAATGATCATGAGTTAAGACATTAAAGTCAGTTCCCTCATCGATCAATGCATTGAGGTGCATGTGTGCTTGGTAGTGACCGTTATGCTTAGGTAGGCTAGTTCTACAGTGTCCTCATCCTCATTGTCCGTGTCAGTGATTGTAGCTAGTTGTACATTGACAGGGGACTTCAACTTTGGGGGCTCATGTAGTGGGTGCATGGGAGGGTAGTACTTCGTTATGCGACTGGCATTAAAGTAGCCTATGCCGTCACCTTCCAAGGTTTTGAGTTGCTAGTTCGGTTGATGACCCGAACTTTGAAAGGTCCTAACCCCCTAAACGTCATTTTCTGTTTATGTCCCTTGACTGAGTATAGCAATACTAAGTCGCCCTATTCAAAGTCTCACTACTTGATATGCTTGTTAAACTAGCTTTTGCGTCGGGCCTTCTTGCATATTAGCACATGGGTGACTAGAAGCTGAGTTTCTGGTAAGCGTTCAAGCTCAACTAGATGTTTCGTCCATGCCTCCTTCCCATCCTATCTCTCTTGAAGGGCTATCCACAAGCTAGGAATGAAGAATTCTAAGGGTAGAATTGCCTCAGTTCCATAGGTCAACCTAAAGGGAGTATGACCCACAGCCATTTTACAAGCCGTACAGTAGTCCCACAAGGCCGCCATAAGGTTGTTATCCTAGTCAATGCACGAATGTTTAGGCTAGACCTTAGAATACCTTAGAAGAAGTCATTTTAGTAATATGTATGGTTTTTTGTCCATTTTGGACATTTGTCAATTTTGATGATTTTTGGAATCTTGAAATGGAAGGTCGTAGCTTTTCATAGCATGCCTGGGATTCAGTTATATTTGCGTGTATGTTCATGAGGATCATTATGTAACTATGGGCAGATTTTTGGAATGGGAGAGGCAGATGCAGTCTGTCAACCTATGTTGTCTTATTCCTCTATTCTTATTCCTTATGTAGTTCATATCCGAGCATAGAGAGATAAGCAGTGATGTAGAGAGCGAAATGCTTGTGATGTGAAGATGAAAGTTTAATGTGTATTCTGATTTTCTCAATTGTTAGATAGAATGTTAGCATGTCATTTGGAATATCAGAACTGTGTAATTGCTCCTTGGTTGTGTAACCATAATACAACGAAGCAGAAACTACCTTAGTCAAGACATTCACCAAGATTTTATTTGTGGATTCGGCTTGGCCATTTTCCTGAGGGTAATAAGATGAAGGTTTTTGATGGATGATTAGGAAGGTGGATAGGAGATGAGCTATCACTTTATTGATGAAGTGTGTGCCTTAGTCACTAACAAGTTTAATAAGACAGCCGAATCATGAGATTACTTGCTCCCATAAGAACTTGGCAGTGGTCCTCGCATCATTTTTTCTCATAGCTCGTGCTTCTACCCATTTCGTTAAATAATCGGTGGTGACAATGATGTACTTGGCTTGTGAATACTATGATGTAGGACTAATGGGTCCAACAAAGTCATCCCCCATTTCTCGAAGGGTTGTCTTGCAATGATTGGGGTTAGCTCCATGTGATCCTTACGAATAGGGACCTTAGTCCGTTGGCACTCGTCACAATGCTTTACGAATTGTGTTGCATCTTGGAAAAGAGTGGGCCACCACAACTGGGGCTAAAGCACCCTACGGGCTATTGTATCTCCATTGAAGTGTCCTCTTGTGATTCCACCATGCGCCTCTATGAGTACGTCATGCATTTCATGCTCGCACATGCATTTGCACAGCAATCCGTCTTGCCCCAACTTGTAGAGTTGACTTGCTATCAACTAATAGGGTTGGATCTTTAGGACAATCTGCCTAAGTTGGTCCTTTTCTATTGGTCATTTAGGTAGTCTATGCTCAAGCACTTGAACTATGTCATCTACCCAATACGGTGTCATGTCAGCTCTAAACAAATCCCTTTCACTAGACAATCTGAATAGGTGTGTGTTGAGCAGTTTGTCTACAATGCCTTGCCCAGTGGATTCTCTTGTGGCGACATGAGACATATGATCAGTCATGTAGTGCTACTTTTCTTTATGTACCACCACAAAGAAGTCAAATTCTAAAAGTAGAAGTAGCTATCGAGCGATGCGTCCTGTACTGCAAGGTTTATTAATAAGATACAATAAGAATTGATGGTTAACAAGGTAAAAGGCATAGCCAAAAGATAATGTCAAAATTTCTTTACAACAAATACCATGGCCAAACCCTCTCTCTTTGTTGTTGTTTGAGTGATTGATTTCAGTCTCAGTGAGTTGTCTGCTAGCAAAGCTCACTAGTAAACTAGGTTGTGCTTAACAGGCTCGCACAAAATAGCTCTTACAGTGAATTTCAAAGTGTCAATGTGCACATGGAACGTGAGTGTCTAGTCTAGGGCTTGTAGAATTGGTGCCGTGGTCAGAGCCTTTTTTAGTTCCTTATACACGCATTGGCATTCCTTGGTCCATTTGAATATGATCGACAGCTTGTATAGAGATCTAGCAATCTATGCATAGTTCAACACAAACCGCAGATAATACCCTGTATGGCTTAAGAAGCACTAAACATCCTTGTAATCAGTTGGGGGTGGAAGATCAACAATGACCTTGACCTTTGAGAAGTCTGTGGCAATGTCGTTCTTCGACACTATGTGCCCTAAGATGCATCCATGCTTTACCCAAAACTGGCACTTCAAGGCGTTTAATGAGAGATGATATAGTTGACATCGTTCAAAAACCGCTCGGAGTCCCTCCAAGTAGAGTGAACACACAAGTCATCCACAAAGACCTCTAACTCCTTCCTAAGCATATCTTTGAATATAGTGCACGAGTCATTGAAATGTAGTTGGTACGCTAGTCAACCCGAAAGTCATGATTATGTAGGCAAAGAGGCCCCACTCAGTGATGGCAAATGTGGCCTTGTGCCTATCCTTAGGATGCACTTGCACCTAATTGTATCCAGATAAGATGTCTAGAAAACTGTAGGCCTCTTTGCCAACCACTCTCTTGAGCATGTTCTTGGTGTACGACAATGGATGGTTATCCCTCTTTGTAGCCACATTTACCTTCTTGTAATTGACACACACTCTAATCTTTTCATTCTTCTTCAATACAATGACTATGGGAAAAACTCGGTCTGTGTGCTCAATTTTGTCGATAAAGCTTGTTATCATTAGCTTGTCAATTTCTTCCTTGACAACGTGGGCATGCCTTGGGTTCATGGGACATGGTCACTGCTTGACTACCATTGCAGCAAGTGTCATGGGTATGTTGTGAGTCACTACACTCGGGTTTACCCCTTTGAGCTCTTCTAGGGACCAAGCAAAGACGTCTATATATTCTCATAAAAGAGAAATGAGACTTGCTTCCTCTTCCTTAGTCAAGTCATCAGCTATAAAGACAAGTCGGTTTGTCTCCCCTTCCCTGGAGACATTAACTTTCTTGACCTTGGCGGGCCATTCGATTGGTTCACTTGCTTGCTCTTGTTGTTTGGCTCCCGGCAAGATCTCTACCCTCTCTCCTTTTTTGAATTTCGTGAATTGCTTTGGTAGGACTTGCGGTTTCACTACTCCTCTACCTGTGTTTCCTTAGGTAGCTTCCGTCATTCCTCCCTTAGTCGTCGGCACCTTAGGTGGACGGGTAGGTCCCCCTTGGTGCCCTAGTCCTAGAAGGTTAAGGAATCTCAAGATCACTATCTGAGTTGACTTTCGACTTAGAATCAGACTCTTTGTTTTTGCTAGAAGAGGGAGTCTCTCTTGGTGGTCGTAGCTCAAAAGGCGAGTCCATTTTTAGTAATGGTGCGACACTTGGTTGGGCTAGGCCTGCCTGTTTGTAGTCAATCGTGCCTATGTGTTCTAACTAGGTTCGATCGCAATCCATGTGCATGACCCTTCTCTCAAATCTAAATGCATTCTCCTTGCATGGTTTGAAGTCAGCTTGTATTTGTTTGATTACAGGTCCCTCAGTGTTGTATTTTATAATGTCTATTTCCCTTTCGCTCTCACTAAAGGAATAACAGTCTTCATATTCATCATTAGAGCTATCCATGTCTGATTGCTCATCATTTCGCAAGTTCTAATATGTCTCTTCTTGTTGGTCGGGGACTAGAGCCCAATTGTACTTAAAGTTTAAATCATGCACCTTGGACCATTGCCACTTAGGCTCATCCAATAGATCTTGGAGTGGCTTGAGATTCGTTGTTGGATTTCCAGCCAACTCATTGGTTAGATATCCTAGGATCTCAAGGAGCTCTCGTCTATTGTTCAGGACTTGGAATGTGATAGGGTTGGGTTTTCCACGTAAGCTTCTAGCCATAATGCAGATTGGTATTGAGGGTGTGTCCTTAGGCTTGCCAATTGCCTTGATGGCTTGTTTGTACTCCTCATTGTTAGAGAATGACAAGTTGATGATAGCAAGAACATGCATCCAGTCTTGCTTGTCCTCAGGACATGGAATATACTTGGTTAAGGGCCCATAGTATTTCCTAATTTGGTCATCACCGTTCAACATGGTGGAGATGGCATCTAGGTCAACCGGCATAGTCTTACAAGTGTCCATCTCTACCCTTATAGCCTCCATCTGCTTGCCTAGGAAGATGAGACTGTTGCCCCAGTATTCTATGACTCTCACGTTGCGCATCCAGGGTCAACATAGCAGGATGTTGTAGTCCACTCCCTTCATGACTATAAAGTCAACAGAGAATTGGACTCTTGTGATCTTCATTGGCCAATTTTTTAACAAGCCAAACAATTTCACCTTCATTCCGTTAGCCAGTTTGATGTTGAACCTAGTAGTCTCGATCGGTGGGTTACCCCAAGTTTGGAGTACCGCATGGCTTAGCACACCAACTCCTGCCCCCGTGTCTATGATTCCCTTTCTTGTGATATCTCCAAGTTTTTGTTACCAACAAGCTATTTGCAGCCTTTCTTAGCCGGTTCGAGGTTTATTTTGTGCCCTGGCAGGGTACTCTTCATGTGATGCACTGGCTAGGAAAGAGGTGGCTATGGAGCTTGTAAGAAATACAGTTTTTGAGATTCAGCTATGGAAGGTTTCACACAGTTTCTCTCTTCAAAAATGAATGATGATACTTAGAAGAAAGAACAAGAAGATGATGGACATCACAATGTCAATATTCTCTCTCCCCTTCTTGGTTGCATCCTCAAAAAGAATATATATGTTGTTTAGAATCAAAAGAAAAAGGCGTTTCAATAAGAAGATGTAGAAGAAGATGGTTGATGGACCCTGTTCCCATTGTGTAAAAGAACAATTCAAACAATTTAAACTACATGCGCCGAACAACCTATGGACATGGTGGGTGTGTGAACAACGACCTCCTTCCTTTAACCCATTTTGGGAAATACTATGCCTCTCAATTGCCATGCTCTTGACTTCCATCTAGCCCTCCAAATTTCATCTCATTCCTGCACCAACACTCGAGTTTTGCTCCTCTTGTCCCAATCTGCTTTAATTCGTGCCATCCTTTGTACACCTTGTCTACTCCTTTCCCCTTGTCCATTTCTACTAGTCATTTTGAACCACCATTGAGTCCCCTTGAATCCTTTGCATCATGCCTTGTCCAATGCCCCGCCTTCCATACCTTGTCTTGGCCTATCCTCGTTCACCAACTCTGCGTGTCTCCAAATTCCTTTAACTTGTGACAATCATCAGCAAATCATTAACTCGTCATGTTCTCCTACTCACTGCCGACACTACCTTACTCCTATATTGCGCCTCCCTATCCCCTATCCACACCGGAAGTTGACATCTCTAGCAGTTAGTTGGCATGGTGCTTTGTGATCACAAATTGATTTATCCTAAGGTGGGT
Organism: Lygodium microphyllum; assembly: GCF_053477565.2. Taxonomy (NCBI): domain Eukaryota; kingdom Viridiplantae; phylum Streptophyta; class Polypodiopsida; order Schizaeales; family Lygodiaceae; genus Lygodium; species Lygodium microphyllum. The sequence goes on from NC_141143.1 coordinate 108,329,312, forward strand.
TCTTTTTTCTTATCCTCTCACAATGTAATCTATTTTTCTCACATAAATTTGTGAACCCTAATGCATTAACCTTATGAAAGTACACTTATTAAAGCCTATTCATATGCAATATCTATCTTAACATAACTTTCCTCACCAAGACATACCTTCCTCAAATATACATACCAATTTCTATCCTTTTTTTCATGAATTTTATTTCTTGTTGTTTCTCTTTTTAACGTTTGCAATAAAACTCACCTCTCTTTTCCTTTCCAATATGAATAAGGTGGGAGAGCTCGAAAGCATTATCTCTTGGAAGGGTGTGCTATATAATGATATCTTTTTCGGGGTATTTATATGCTTCATGTTTGGTTGTCTTTCACTCCATGTTAAGTGTGTAGCCATTTCTTGTGTGCACCATTGTTGAAGAGCCCCATCTTTTAATTTTTATTTGTGGTTTGATTTAGTATGCTCATGACCTAGACTTGACGTCCTAGTTGTGTATCTTTATTTTGTGTGTTATTTCCTTTCCCAATCCAATGACCATTCAGATGAAGACCAAAGATAAAGATAAAGATGAAGATGAAGATGAAGATGAAGATTTTTGATAGAGCTAATTGTGGTTCTTCTTCACGTTTGTTCGCGAGGACACTTCACACTTAAGCGTGGGAGGAACGATAACCAGGAAATTTGTGCAAATCAAGGCACCAAAATGTGCTCAACATGGAAACATCCTGTGCAAATTAACACCTTGCTTTTGTACTCTCTTGTAAAAAATCATTTATGAAGCAATGTAAAATGTGTAGTTCAAAAAGCTCACATTATAAAATATTGTGCTAGGAAAAGGAAAGGTCTAACACCTTTTGTCTCATGCTAAAATGAAAGGGTCTTTAGACCTTAGCCAAAATGTATGCAACCCAATGTATGTAAGTGAAAGGTTGGTTCCTACAACAAAACTTGTTGTACAAGGCTCACCTATCTACAAAACTCTAGCCCTTAGGACTAATGTTTTAGCAAATTGGGATCAAGTTTGAGGAGGTCGGGGAGACTTCCAAGACCAAGCAATTCAATTATCCATATCAGTCCAACTTTAAGCATAAAGGTCCTATAAAATCAAGAGCAAATTATTAGCTTGAGGAGGTCTATGAAAGCTAAAGACAAGATGAAGATTATCATGGGTGTGACCACATTTACAAGTCCTTTTATGGACCATGGTCTAATGTTGCTAGAAGAGTTGATTCTATAGAAGAAAGAAGATTATCCCATGGACATTGTAATGGGCAACAACACTAATTTGGACAGCAACATTCTCTTGGGAACAATCGTACAAATGGAGGACATAACTCTTATGGATAGCAGCTACCACATGCGAATGTGCATTCTTATGGTTCACCTCATGCTCAAGGAAACACTTCCAATTATTTTGGTCAATTGCCTATGCCACCTACTTATTTTGGCTAGCATGAAACTTATATTGGAGTGAACAATTCATTGGGATAGGCTATTCCACCTACTTATTTTGGCCAGCATCATCAAGCTTATAATGGAATGAACAATTCATTGGGATAGCCTATGCCACCTACTTATTTTGGCCAAGCATCAAGCTTATGTTCGAATGAACAATTCATTGGGATAGCTAGCTAATGCTCATGGATCTTGGAGCAATGACATGAATAGACCACCTCATATGGGGATGTATAACAATGTACAAATAGTCATACATCGATAGCCACACCATTATGGAGAATATTGATATCCCTAATTTCAAAGGTGATAATCCAAACTTGAGGAGTGGTTTCACAAGCTAGAGATGTATTTTACTTTATATTCACGACTTGAAGAAGTAAAAATCTATTATGCAACCCTTCATTTGGAAGGGTATGCCCATACATGGTGACAATATATGGAAAAAATAGGGCCAATATTCTTAACTTGGAAAGCATTGAAGAGAGCCATGATCAAAGTTTTCATCTCACCATCGGAAAATGAGAAATTGGAGAAGCATTGATACTCTTACAACAAAAGAGACAATTGTTTATATGGTAGATAGACATGCAATATGCATAAAAAGTCTGTCATGATATGCATGGGTGAGTATTTGGCACTTGTTCATTTGGATGTATGTGGTCCCATGCCCTGCAAGTCACTAGGTGGTGCGAAGTATTTCATTACCTTCATTGATGACTATACACATGAGGTTTGGGCATACCTTATAAGTAGAAATAAAAAGTATTGGCTACATTTCAATATTAGCTCACTCTTGTTGAGGGCTAGTTTGGGTATAGGGTGAAATGCCTAAGGTGAGATAATGGGGGTGAGTATGTCTCTAAGGCCTTTGAGTAGTCTTATGACACGAGGGGTATTAAGTGTCAATTGATTGCTCCATACATCCACCCTAGAATGGTATGGTTGAGTGCATGAATATGACAACTCACGAGTGAGTCTGTAGTAATATGATCAACCATACATGCTTACCACAACATTTTTGGATTGAGGCAATTACTACTATCGTATACTTGATTAATCAGTCCCCATGTACTGCTCTTGACTATCAGGTTGTAGAAAAGGTACGGTCTAGAAAACCTCCATCATATGCTAATTTGCATGTCTTTGGTGTGAGGTTTTTTGCTATACTCCCAAGGACAAACATAATAAGTTGGATCCTAGGTCCATGAAATTCATCTTTCTTGGTTATGAAGATGTAAGTGAGATGGGCTATTGCCTATGGGATCCACAAGCTTGGAAGGTTATCCATAGCCACGATGTTGTTTTCTATGAGGAGAAAATGCATAAGCAGACTGAGCATGCCATTGAGGTATGCATGGTGATATTTCACGAGGAGCCTCTTGCTCTTGTACAACCAGTTAAGTAGCTTGCAATAGTAAAAACATATATTTTCATGCATTATGATTTATGCTATTCAAAAGCATTATCTTTCACTAGTATTAAGGAGAGGTTTTTGGGGTAGCCATGTGGCGCAAGTGTAGGCCCTCCATAAACCTTTCACGCATCTCTCTCTCTCTCTCTCTCTCTCTCTCTCTCTCTCTCTCTCTAGGCTCAAGTACGATAGGCACAATATCGGAGAGTGAAGGAAGACAAAGGAAGGGAGGAAGAGGTAAGGGTCCCAGGGGAGGTCCATGGGCTAGCACTTACTAAAGAAAGTTCCCCCTCGTCCCCCCAATCTCTCTCTCTCTCTCTCTCTCTACGAGCTTGAGTAGTTGCCGTAATATGCCTCTTTCTCTACAAGTTGGAGCAGTGAGAACACAACGGGTGCAATTGCTAGAGCGGCAACGACATGCAAGAGCAATGCATGAATTTGCAATAAGTGGGAGCAACAGTGTGATAGTTGGCCAAGCAGGAGTAGCGCGAGTAGCACGTGGAGCAACTGGAGGCACAAGCAACGGTGCGATAGCTGGAGCAACATGGTGAGATTAGTAGCAGGAGGAGGCTAGCGAGCCATGGTGCATAGGAGCTCGCATGCAAATTGACGTGGAGAGAGAGAGAGAGAGAGAGAGAGAGAGAGAGAGAGAGAGAGAGAGAGAGAGAGAGAGAGAGAGAGAGAGAGAGAGAGAGAGAGAGAGAGAGAGAGAGAATAAGAAGAAGAAGAAGGAGAAGAAGAAGAAAAGAAAAGAAACATGGAGAGAGAAAATGGAAAGAGAGACAAAGAGAAGAAGAAAATAAGAGAGAGGGGGAGGGAACAGAGAGAATATCCATTTTGAAAAAAGAGAGAAAATACTTATCTTTAAAAAAGGAGAGAGAGAGAGAGAGGAAGAAGATGATGATGACGAGAAAGCAAGGAAAAAGTTGGGGGGAGGGGGGGGGGCTTTGTAGCTATACCATGGTGTTGCTACTAGAAACACCTACATAGAGAGTAGTAGTGACTCTAAGCCCTGCTTGGTTTCCACTCTACATGTGATTCCCTATACCTAGTGGTGAACCCTCTTATATGGGGCATCATGAGGGTGTAGTCCTGGGATGTGCCTATGTTGTGCTGTCTGTTTGATTGAATAATACAAGAGTATACCTTGCTCTCACATATCATGCTACCTTTCTGTGTCGTATTGAGTGAGTGATCTAGTGTAGGTGCATCACACTTGGTATCAGAGCAACTCTTGCTTGGAGTGAAGAAGTGCTCAGAGAAGTAGGAGAGGAGATTTAGTGCCCAAAAGAAAATGAGCCGAAAGGACAATGCAATTGTTGGTTGCTTCTTGCTACTTTAGTTGACCATCCCACTTCCAAATCCAAAAGCAGAACCACTTGTAGATCCACGATCATATGAGCCTCCTGCCCAATCTGCATCTGTGTATCCAACTAGTGACAAGGGCTTATCTTCCACATAAAACTTCCCATAATCTATAGTGGACTTTACATATCTCATAATCCGTGTAACAGTATCCAAGTGTGGGTTTCTCGCTTCTACATGAACTAACTTATGAGCCCAACAACATAGGTCAAGTCAGCAGACCTGGTGATGGTTAAGTAGATCAAGCTTCCAACCATCTATTTGTACATAGTCACATCATCAATTTTAGCTCCAATGCTAATGTCCAACTTGACATTTTGATGGTGTATCTAGTGGTTTAAGTTTAGCCATGCCATATTTCTTTAGCATTTCCATGGCATAGTTTTGCATCAGCCATAAACCATTTTCAACCTTGGTCACCTCAATACACAAGAAATACTTCAGTTCACCTAAGTTTTTCATATTAAATTCAGATTTCAGCATTTGCATAACATGATATATCCCTAAGTCATCATCACCTGTGATTATCGAATCATCAACATAGATAACCAGTACTACCAAATCTTTGTCTGTCTTTTTTGTAAACAGACAGCCCTGCCAACAGCGAATCCCAAACTTTGCAAGTAACTACTGATCCTCGCATGCTAGGCTCTTGGAGCCTGCTTCAGGCCATACAATGCTTTTTTTAGTTTGCATACATATTGCTGAAAATCAAGGTGTACATACCCTTAGGTTGATCCATATAAACATCCTCTACTAAATCACCATTGATAAATGCATTTTTAACATCCATATGCTGCAATTTCTAGCCTTTAGCAGCAGCCAATGTGATCATTGTTCATATGGTTTCCATCTTAGTAACATCAGTGAATGTTTCCTCATAGTCTAACCCATACTTTTTAACATATCCTTTAGCAACTAGCCTGGCTTTGTTCCTCTCTTCATTGCCATCCGACTTGCATTTAATCTTGTAGACCCATTTGTAGCCAATGGTCTTCTTTCCTTCTGGCAGTGGTACAAGTTCCCATGTTCTATTTTTAGCCAAGGTAGATATTTCCTCATCCATAGCTGTGCACCAATTTTTATCCATCACTGCTTCATCATATGTAGCAGGTTCTTTGACCTTTGTCACCTTTTTAATATAAGCATAATGCTTCGTAGAATAACCACTGTAAGTTAGCCTATCCACAGGGTACCTGACTCTCTGCGAGCGTCTAAGCTGTGGTGCACTACTTGATTCCCATCTGTTCTTCCTAGTGCCAAGCGTATACACAGTCAGAATACGAAGCTCATTGTTTAGACTGTCAGCTGAGTCATAGCCCAAAGTCATCATGCTAGGTGTCATCATACCAAATGCATCCTCAAGGACTTTTTATTTCCCTTTGCTGTCCATCGCATCATATCTCCTCCTCATTGACATAGTGGTGTTAGTGGACGGTGAGCTGCCAGAGCTCCGCAATCGCCTTGTCCATGGAGATACCATTGTATCACTAGGGCCTATCAATACAGTACTCTGCTACAAGTCAACTGTAGAAACATGTGTAGAAGGCATATCTGATGGCACTACAGCTGGTGATGCATACCAAGAGGCCATCCCATAAAAAATAACATCTCGGCTAACTAATGTCTCCCGACTAGAGGGATCATAGCATTTATATGCCTTCTTCTCCTGTGAATAACCAATAAAGAGACACTTATGTGCTTTCACATCCAACTTCTTCCTCTTCTCATCAGGGATGTGCACATAAGCAAGGTAGCCAAATCTATGGATTTGGTGCTTTTTGAGGTAATGGATTTCTCCTCCCTAGTTGGCTCATTGCTTTGCGGAGATGGGCTGGAGGGCTTGGATTGAGGAGCATATGTACCATTTTTAGACTTAGGTATCCAAATTCAGTTTTTGCATTTGTAGTAGCCTTGAGTGTGCAATAGGGCTTTGGGGACCCATTGTGGCTTCACCATTTGTCTACTTCAGTAGCGCCAACTTTGCCTCCTAGGCCTAAGACATGATATTCTGTGGTCACGGATTCATGTGGGTTGGCTTCTAGGTGGCTGCACTTGTTGTTTGGGCACCCATTTGAGCTCTTGCTCAGTGATGTTTGGTGTGTCTCGCTTAGGCTACAGTTGACTTGTCTTTGCAGGATGGGTCAAGTTACAACCCCCCTCCTTAGACCTTGCATTAGGTTCCTCCACCAGTGAGATCGTAGGAGGCTTTGATGGAGTTGAGCTGCCTTTGTTGAAAGCTGTCACTATCTAGACATTGCCAATGGCAAGGTGAATGTGCTATGAGTAGTAGTTGACATTGCAATGTACTTGTTTCTTGAACGTGCATCTTAGCAATGATTCCTTACCAATGGCCTTGGTGTTAGGCATCATGTAGAAGATCATAGGTAGGCTTTTAGTCTCAATAGAGATCACTATTTTGCACTTTCCCAATAGTGAGTAGGATTGTCCTCCAAATGGATTGAGTTCAGTGTTGTTGCAGTTGGGGCTGACCAATGAGGGTCCAATGATCATGCATAAGGATGTTACAATCAACCCCCTTGTCAATGAGTACATCAAAGATGTGCGTCTTTTGGGCGGTATATCTGATATGTGTAGATAGGCAGGTGCCAACACTTCCTCACTCTCTTCCTCAATCTCAGTGATGGTGGCTACTCTCACATTTGCAAAGGGGATTCTAGCATTGGAGGTGCTTGTGGTAGGTGCATTGGTGTTGGTCGATTACTACAGTTCTTGGCTATCATGCATAGTGGTACTGATGGAACAATTTTCGAACTTGAGGATGGCTTCTACCTAAGGCAATTGGAAAAAACCTGAGTGATTCCACACTTAGCGCATTTGAGATCAAACTTATCTTGATTTGCTTGCTCCCTCTCGAGGTAGTGCGAGCTGGGTGACCACAAGTCCAAGGTTCTTGGGTTTGCCCTCCCAAGCCTCTACCTTTGCCTCTTCCTAACACCATCATTGCCAGAACTGGCCAATAGTCCATGAGGATTGGATTTCCCTCTTTGTCATATGAGACGTAAGGGCTCACATAGGACTCCTCATTGTTAGGCTCCTCCACATAGTGGAATGGAGCGTTGCTGGTACTTGTCTAGTTGTTTCACAACCACAAGGATCCTCCGACTGGCTCTTGGAGCCCTGGGTAACTCCTAATCCTACCATCAACAAGGTTGCTAGTGCTGCAACACTTTGCTCCGCTGATGTGTTGTCTATCAATGGCTTCATGAGAAGCACACTCAGCGTTAAGTCTACCTCTAGCGCTCTCTCCCTTTTTGCATTTGGTCATGTTTGGTTTCTATTTGCTAGGGCTGACTTCTCGCATTTCTATGTCTTGTCATAATATCCTACCTTGCTGTTGTTGGTGGTATTCTGCTATGCCTTGCAGGACTTTCTATGCCAGTTTTTGTTCCTCTTCAAGGTCTACTGTGATGTCTTCTGATGGTTTGTCATCGTGGTCTACCTTGGCTTGTGTGTCATATGCATTCACCATTTGCTGGATTTTGATAGGAAATCTCCTAGGTTGAGCTCCTCATTTTTGTGGTTTACACTAGGTTCTTCCATGTCTAATGTTTCCTACTCCACCAAGTTGTCGATGAGGTTGATCAGGTCGCGGGCAGCCTTGCGCTCCCAATGGTGTAGTTCCTTTGATGCATCCGACCTTTCGTGTTGTATCTATCACTTGGCTCTATCGATCGGGGTCACTTGATCCCCTGTCTAGTTTTGAGAGCCGCCTCCTATTGGTAGGTTTGTTCTGTTAATTGACAACCAACCCTCAATTTTAGCTCAGTCAGTGCGTGAATGTGTCTTTTTCATGCATTGTGTGCAATCAGGCTTTTAGATTTTCCAAGTACACTTCAAGTGTCGAAAACAATGTGGGTGCGGACACAAGATAATAAGTACAGCTTTCGCACTCCGATTTAAGTTCTCGGTTGAATAGGGCTTTACATTTAGTCACTAGCTGCTTTCTTTGGTCTCTAGGGTATGTGCTACGTTGTTCATCTAGATCAGGGTCAAATGGGGGTCTGGGGTTCGTCTCATGGCTCTAATAGGGACTAAAAGCTGATGTGACTATTAGCGGTCGCGTCTAGTCATCCCAGCTGCAATTTATAGGGTCAATTTTGTCTGTAAGACTTTTGAAGCCTTCCCTAATTGCGGGAGGTGTTTTTCCTTGCTTGGGATACACGAGATTTGTCAATATCTCCAATCAAGCTTTTGGTCCAATTTGACAATGTCTGATTATTCTGCACCATCCGATTCTAAGAATTGGATGTCCGAATTTCAGAGTATTCGATTCTGGCGTGTTTGAGTGACAAGTGTCTAATTTTGACAAGGTTCAATTTTTGTCTCTGTCTGAGTAGCTGATGACCAAGTGTCTGAGTCCAATTCTAGTGAGTTTGATCGTTCAAATCGGACAAGGTGAATGCCCAATCAGATAGGCAATGGTGGATAATTGAATTTTTAGAATCAGACAAATAACATTCAATTGGATAAGTCAAATTAGTTTGAATGCCCAAATTCTAGGATTCAGAGGTTTGAGTGTCCGATTTTGGGAATGGGATCCATGTGGATCGCGTCTGATTCTACCGCACGCAAACAATGACAACAAAAATTCAAATCATGGCCATGATTTTGGCCATGCCCTCCTCAAGCAAGGAGCTCTAGAATGCAAGAGTGTATACATAGGGAGGGTCCTATTATATACATGATATGCACAAAAAACTCCTGTGGTAGTTAGCTGATCAATTCGCCCTAAGCTCCAAGTCTCTCTCTCTCTCTCTCTCTCTCTCTCTCTCTCTCTCTCTCTCTCTCTCTCTCCCCCCTACAGAAACTCAAAATGAACCTTCCAACCCCTTCCTTAGGTCTTAAGCCCTTGTCCTAATGTCCAAGTGCTACATGCTAGTGCTCAAGCCTTGTCAATGGAGTGCAAGCCCATTTTTCCCTTGATTTTGCCATGATTTTGCCTGTTTTATGGTAGAAACCCTAAAGCTTTTTGCTTTGATTTCTTGCTCCTATCCTAATCTAAACGGAGCAAGAATCAAAACACAAATATTGAAATGAATCCTCTTACTTGTCTACTCATCAAAAACCCAAAATACTTACTTGTTTTGAAGCTTAAAAGCCCAAATCTCCTACCTATCTCAAGCACCAGTTCAAGAATGCAACCCTACTTTGACGTTCGATTTGAGACACACAAGTGCTCATGCTCGAATCCGTTGGTCCCAGCAATGGAACCAAAATGTGGTGGGGGCTCACACTCAATTGCCAAGATCCATGGACCGCTTATTGCTTCAAGTGTTTTAAGCAAGCACAAATGGCTATCTCTTACCTACCTGACGTACCTTCGATCCTACATGGGTGTAGTGAGCTTACCTTGATGCCCAAACGAGTAGCCTCCTCCCTCAAGCAACTAGGTAGCTCCATAATTCGAGATGCAAGCTCAAGCAACCTCAAGCCTCCACCCTCAAGCTCCATCCTCCATAGCTGTACGTGAGACAAGAGAAGAGAAGAGAAGAGAAGAAGAGAGGAGATGATAGAGAGCTTCTTCTCCTTGATCCCTCACCCTCACACACTCACTCCCTCATACTCTCACACACCCTCTCTCAAGCATGCACAAGCAAGTAAGAAGGAGAGAAGAAGAGATCACTTTTGCCACACATCAAATAATGAGCTTTTCATTCACTTTTTGAGTTTATATACAAAATCCTAATTCCTTGGGCACCCATCCCCTTTTTTACATGATTGGGCATCTCGCCAAGATCCTTTTTCTCCATTCCCTTCTAGTTGCCTTATCCCTTCACCCATGTACATTTAGACCTTACAACTTGCACAGCCTGGTGGTCTTATAAAATAAATTACATTGCACCTTGCACTTTTCTTTATGAGAGTCCTCAGACGTTCTCCCGCATCCTTGAGAGAGCCTTGCTAGAATATTGGGTGCTTTCCCACATTCTTTCTGAGCACCTTGCTGGAATATTCGGTGCTCTCCTTTGTCCTTGAGAGCACCTTGCTAGAATATTCAGTGGTCTCCCACATTTTTTCTAATCTTGCCTTCTCCTCCACTTTTTATGCTTGGGTAGAATGAGCTTCTTCATTCACTTTTTGACTTGGGCTTCCTTGGGCTTTCTTTGCTTCCTCTTGGCCGTGTGATTTTTGTCCATGACATGTCTTTGTAACATTGTAACACATTGAATGTGAGAGGAGTTTATGGACTTAAGTTAGTTCTCTAGAGAACATGTGGAAGCATATGTCTCTATAATAAAATCCATACTAAAGAGATAGACCAACCATCACTTGGATGAAGGCATCCAAAAGGGAGTTTTTCTTAGAGGCCTACTACAAGAAGTTTGTATTTTTGTAGTGTTGAGAAGTCCAGTCAAACTTGCAAGCTATAGTGGAAGGTGCGAAACTATACGATGAAGTTGGAGCAAGGCTGTCGATGACCTTAGGAAGAGGGTTCTTATCTCCTCCAATGCCCAGAATGATATACCCGCCAAATTTTGTCCCATAGAATATCCCTTACCCCTACCCTCAGATGATGCAAATAGTGCCACAGTACAATGCATCGAACCCACAGTGGTCACAAATAGTAGTACCTCAAATGATGGCTTGATCACAACAGCAATGGCCTCATACAATTTTCTCAATGGCAACTCAATAACAACATTGGAACCCTACCAATTGGAACCAATAACTAACAGTCTCAATAGGAGCTCAAAATTAAAATAGGAATAGAGGACCCTTTGGACCAACCCAATGGGGCTATGCAATGATTACAGAGACTTCCCAAAACCCTATTGGGAGTACTCCAGGAGGAGAAAATTTGAAGGACTATTTGTCCTATTCAGTTTCAAGCATCAATTAAGAGCTGATGGATGTGATTACAAAACAATTGCAAACACTAAAGGTGAATACCGCCAACATGTCTAGTACTGCAGGAGATGGAAGAGATGTGATGCAATCGAACACGTGGTATGGAAAGTGCCATTAGGTGGGACATTTAGCTACTGAATGTACCCAAAAACTGATTATCCATGGAATCTTTTGTTTGTACTGCCTAAGAAAGAACCACATAGAGGATATCTACTCTCTAGAAGAGATGCATAAAAGAAGGAAGAAAGATGATGAAGCAAGATTCAATTTGTTGGAATCTAAGATAATGACCCATGATATTAGGCCAAAGCCTAGAGAGTTTGGTCCTAATTTTGGCCCATGAGGTTTCTTGCCCAAAGTTACATAGGAAGACAGCCTGAGAGATCAGAAGCAGAGTGTTACTACAGATACAGAGAAAAGGGACATATCTCACCAAATTGTCCAAATTCTAGAAGGTTGATGGTCTAAAGCCCTTATGCAATCAATGTAAGGGAGAAGGCCACACTACAAAAGGCTATCCTAGTCCTACTCATGTAAAAGCCAACAACACTGATAATCAACAAAAGACCCAAGAACCTACCTCTAACTTGGTAGAATTGGAAGTTGCCACAATAATCCGTGCCAAGAATAGAGAGCAGTTCTGCAAGAGAACGTACCCTTTGCCAAAAGTGTGAAGTTTAATCTTCCAAAAGAGAAACAACACAGTACAAAACAAAATAGAACAGTGTAGTATAGAGAAGTTCAATGCTACAGAAGGATACAAAATCAATTATAGAGATAGGATCAGATGTCCAAGAGATAGAGGAAGTAGAAGTACCCCCAGTAACTAAAAAAGCTTAGATATTGTTGGCTACTAGAAGAAAGAGGGAAGATGAAAGTGGGTGTGGCTCCATTTCCTTGCTAGTTTGGAGAAGCCCGTGGATCTTATCAAAGAGTATGACTTGGTCAAAGACCTAGACACCTTCAAACCAAACCTAACATTATGGCAATGTTGATGCTATCCCCTAGCTTTGCTGTTGAAAGAAATTTAATAGCATACTAATGAAAAGGTGTGGCCTAAGGATTGCCCCCACAATTTCCACTAATTCCAATAAGGCCCCAAATTCAGTGAAAGAAGTGGATATGACTAACACCTTCTTAGATCCCGACACCTCAAAGATTGACATTTAGATTGAAGGATGTTTTATTGTAGATGCATTGATTAATGGTGACTCACCGGTAAAGATAATGATGGATGTGACAATGAAGGGTCTAGGTATGTAGCCTATATAGTGGTTTATTAGACTAGTAGACCACTAGAGTAGAATTAAGCATTTGGGCATTCTTGCATATGTGAAGACAATTCTCGTAGGAAGAAACTATTGATTGACCTATTTGGTGGTGAAATCGAATTCCTATGGAACCTCATATCCTCAAACTGCTGCTAGGAAGACCATGGCTTTTTAAAGTAAGAGCACGAATCGATTGGTTCAAGGGAACCCTAACCTTGGGAAGAGGACCCAACAAGATGGTAGTAAAGTTGTATGGCTCACGAAAAGGTAATGGATCCACCTCTATTGAAGTATTAATAGACTCCTCCAATGAAGTTATAGATGGTATATTAATAGATGAAGAAGCTATCAAATAGATATTTCCCAAGAAAATAGAGGTACAGTCCTTGACAATGGGTAGTATAAACCAAATTCCAAAAGAAGCAAGGTCCTTGTCAATGTCAAGATTGTGGGAGAGAAGGAAGGAGTCTCACTTGTAGCTTTCTTGCTTGCACAATGGGGGAATACACACAAGGGTGGAGGCTGAAAACAGTTTTCCTCTTCTTAGTTGTGTAAGCCAAAATGAACTCTGATACAAAGAAATAGAAGAACCCTATATATGGGTCTCAAACCAAACTCAACTAACTAAGGTGGCATACTAACTGAGCCACGAACTAGAGTAGATAAGGATAGCTGTCGTCTAGCTATTATTCATGGGTGGTGTACCAACCGCATCTGCACAACTGACACGTCGGTGACATAAATGCACAACGGTCACCCTGGCATATCACGAGTAGAGCTCGATATCTCAACACTCCCCCTCGAGCTCAATCCCAATTCCTGCACACCAAGCAGGTCTCTGAACTTGCGCAGCTTCTCTGCGCCCAATGCCTTCGTGAATATGTCAGCTACCTGATCCTCTGTGCTGACATAAACTAGATCAATAAGACCTAGTAAAACCCTCTCTCGCACATAGTGATAATGCACCTCAATGTGCTTTGTTCTAGCATGATAGACTGGGTTATTTGCCAAGTGTATACTACTTATGTTGTCACAATAAATGACAACTGGCCCATCTATAGGCTCATGCATATCATAAAGTAGCTTATGCAACCAAGCTATCTCACATGCAGCCATTGCTGCACCCCTGTACTCGGCCTCTGTGCTCGACAAGGCAACTGTAGGCTGTTTCTTGCTGCTCCAAGTGACTGCAACACTCCCAAAAGAGAATACATATCCATTGGTAGATCGTCTATCAGAAATGCTACCAGCCCAATTAGCATCAGTGTATCCATGCAACTGTATCTGAACCCCAGTCTCATAAAATAGTCCATACTGCAATGTGGACTTCACATACCTGAGTATGCGTCTAGCCGCATCCAAATGCGGTTTTCTTGGAGCCTGCATAAACTGACTTACCAACCCAACAGCATAGCTCAAATCTGGCCTGGTAATAGTCATATAAATCAATCTTCCTACTATGCGTCTATACATAGTAGGGTCTTCCAGAAGCTCACCTGCATCTGCGCTCAGCTTCACATTCTGCTCCAAAGGAACTGAAATAGGCTTACGGTCTGTCATCCCATATTTGGACAGCATGTCCAATCCATACTGCCTCTGCAAGAGTTGTATCCCACTTGGTGATCTAATCACCTCAATGCCCAAGAAATAACACAGCTCTCCCAAATCCTTCATCTCAAACTTCTGCTTCAATAGCATTTTCACATGAAGGATATCTTCATCACTGTCACCTGTCATAATCAAATCATCAACATAAATGACAAGTAGCATAATACCTTTCTCTGTTTTTCTCACATAAAGTGAGAAATCTGCCTTGGAAATCTGAAAGCCAATAGTGACAAGATACTGTCCTATCTTGTCAGACCATGCTTTAGGTGCTTGCTTCAAGCCATACAAAGCTTTCTTCAACCTGCAAACAAACTCAGGATGAACAGCATGTACATAACCTGGTGGCTGCTCCATATAGACCTCTTCTTGCAAATCACCATGCAAGAAGGCATTCTTTACATCCATCTGATGTAAAGACCATCCCTTTGATGCAGCCATAGCAATGACTGCTCTTACGGTTGCCATCCTTGCAACCGGACTGAATGTTTCTTCATAGTCAATGCCATATGTTTGTGCATACCCCTTGACTACTAATCTTGCCTTGTATCTGTTCACAGAACCATCTGCATTGTGCTTCACCTTATAAACCCACTTACAGCCAATTGAATTCTTACCTTTAGGCAAAGGTACCAACTCCCATGTAGCATTTGCTTCCAAGGCATCCATTTCTTTATCCATGGCTTTCTCCCATTTTTCTTTTCCCATGGCTTCCTCAAAAGAAGTGGGTTCTGGTTCCTGTATCACTTTAACCATATATGCATAGTGAATGGCTATAAATCCATCATATTTCAGCCGATCCACAGGATACCTAACTCTGGTAGACCTGCGCAAAGTGGGTTCACTCCCAGGTGCTCTCAAAACATCCCTGGTCTTCCTTACTCCAGGTGTAACAATAGAAGGAATACCCAACTCATCATCAATGCTCTGTTCTGAGCCACTGGATTCACCATCCACATAAGAGTGACCTGCATTCACATCAAACATGGGCTGATCAACCTTCTCTTTTCCTTTTTGTGATACCTGCATACCACTATCTGCATTACTTTGAGAAGATTCTCCTGATCTCAATCTGTCTGTCCATGGCGAAGAATGTGAACCACTGGTAGAGGACGCTCCAGGTCCACTAATATTTTGTGACTGCTGCTGTGAATTCTGTGCAACATTACCATTTTGTGCATCTACATCATCAATCACATTTACTGGTTTATACCAGCTACTCATCTCATCAAAAACAACATCTCTGCTCACTGTAAACTTACGAGTAGAAGGGTTATAGCATCTATACCCTTTTTGCTGCAGAGAGTAACCAATAAAGATGCACTTCTTAGCTTTTGGATCCAACTTGGATCTCAACTCATCTGGCACATGTACATAGGCAATGCAACAAAAAATTTTCAGATGAGAAATATCTGGTTTTCTACCAGTATACCTCTCCTCTGGAGTCATTTCATGTATTGCTGCAGTGGGAGTCCTATTCATTATGTAGACTGCTGTAGCAACTGCTTCAGCCCAATAAAAATCTGGCAGGTCTTTTTTATTGAGCATGGCACGAGACACCTCTCCAATATGTCTGTTTTTTCTTTCTGCAATTCCATTTTGCTGTGGGGTATGACTGCATGAATATTACTGCTTTATGCCATGCTCCTGCAAGAACCTTGCAAACTCATTTGAGAGGTACTCTCCCCCTCCATCTGACCTTAGGCATTTTATTTGCAGACCTGTTTCTTTTTCAACCATAGCTTTAAGAGTTTTGAAATGCCCAAAAACTTCACTTTTCTTTTTCATAAAATACACCCAAACTTTTCTGCTATAGTCATCAATAAAAGTAACAAAATAATGACAGCCTCCTAGAGATGCAGCTTTAGTAGTCCACACATCAGAGTGGATCAATTCCAATGGCTTCTTACTCTCTTGAACATGTCTAAGAAATGGTTTCCTTGCCTGTTTTCCAAACTGACAGGCTTCACATACCTTATGCATTTCTGCAACCTTGAATTTAGGCAATCCTACAACAATATTTTGGGCCTGCATTGCTTTAAGTCGCTCTACATTAACATGACCAATGCGTTTATGCCAGATATCAATATATGCAACTACACCGGTCCCATGTGCAAACATTGCTGCACTCAATTCAGACATGTCTGCATCCAACGTAAACATTCTGCCCTTTTTCTTTCCTTTTGCTATCAAGCGACCTTTATTTTTCATATCCTCAACAAAGCATCCATGAGGATTAAATCTGACCTGCAAGCCCTGCTCAACCATTTGACCAACAGAAACCAGATTCTTGGTGATATTCGGGACATGAAATACATCGGACATGTATTTCTTTTTCCCATCCTGCATAGACAAAGGAAATTTTCCAATCTGCACAATCGGATGTGCAGTATCATCACCAGTCTCCACAAATCCTGGTTTTTCCATTTTCCTTGCATCCTCCATCCATTCTGCATGACCTGTCATGTGGTTTGACACACCTGAGTCAACATACCATACATCGTTGCTTTCTTCTGCACTTGTCACAGAATTGTTCATGTGCTACACCATAAACAAATGCTCATTTCTGTCATTACCCTGTCTACTAGAAGATGCATAATTTCCTTGTTGCAGTTTTCCATTCATGATGTCATTCTGCTTTTTGTAGCATTCTTTAGCCATATGACCCATTTTACCACAATAGTAGCATTCAACATTACTGTTTGCATTTTGGCCTCTTTGCCATCCACCACGACCTCTTTGGCTCCCCCTGCCTCTAGAGTTACCACGTCCTCCTCCATAGGACTGGTTTTCTTGAGTTCGCTGCATATTCTGATTTCTACCACGGCCTCCAAATCGGCCTCCTCTACCTCTGCCTCTACCTCTTCCAGCATTTGAGTAGAAGACAGTTTCTTTTGAAGTTCCTCCTGAAGAAGATGCACCACCATTTCTCTGCTCCTCAGAAATTAGAAGAGTAATCAACTCCTCAAAATCAGGAAATCTTTCACGGACGGAAATGGATGTCCGAAACTGCGCATAATCCTTTCCTAGACCATTCAAGGTCACAGAAACTAAATCATCATCTTCCACTGGCGACCCAATGGAAGCAAGTGCATCTGCAATCTTCTTCACCTTCATGTGGTAGTCATTGATGCTCATATTTTCTCTTTGCACATTGTGCAACTCTTGCTTGAGCTGCATTTTCCTAGCTTGCGTATTTGTGCTATACATTTTTGACAGAGTATCCCATGCCTCCTTTGGTGTACTTGCATCCTGAATATGCACAATCATAGAGTTTGAAATACTGATAGATAGCCAGTACATAACTTTCCTGGCTCTCTCATGCCATGCTTTGAATACCTGCATTTGCTGTTGATTGGGAACATCAGGAAGAACTGGTTCTTCTTCATTTCCTGCAACAAATTCCCAATATCCTTTTTCCATAAGGAAATTCGTCATTCTAAACTTCCACGCTTGGAAGTTGTTCTTGTTAAGCTTTTCAGTGACAATCTGTGAAAGAGAATCAGACGCCATTACAGAACACTGCAAAAAATTCTGTCACTGCAAAAAACACAGCTTCACCCTCACAAGGGCAAATCTGCAAAACTGGCGAAAGTGGTATTTGACCACACAGTCACTTCCTAGTGACGATTTTGCATCAACAGGCAACAGGGATGATTCTGTAACTCCCAATGTCTCTGCGCACAAGCATACGATGCAATTTCTACAGAAACTTTTCACCGACCTGTAGAACAGTGGCTGCACAGCATAAACTGGGCCTTTTCCTGAGTGCGTTCAGAAAACTTCCGCCTCCAAAACAGGCCCCGAAATGGCCTCAAATAAAAAAAACAGGGTCGCCAAGGGCTAAAGGCCTCTCCCGCAACATATACTACCCTCTTGCTTCACCGCGAAGGGCGTCTCAACCTGAGACAATGCACTCCTGCAATTTTCGGCTGTACTACCTGCAAAGATCTGCTCCCAAAATAGAAAATGAAAGCAACACTGCTCCTCTTACCAGACCACCGCGAGCTTGGCTTGCTTTCTTGAGCTCCTTACCACGAACAAGGCTCTGATATCATGTCAAGATTGTGGGAGAGAAGGAAGGAGTCTCACTTGTAGCTTTCTTGCTTGCACAATGGGGGAATACACACAAGGGTGGAGGTTGAAAACAGTTTTCCTCTTCTTAGTTGTGTAAGCCAAAATGAACTTTGATACAAAGAAATAGAAGAACCCTATATATGGGTCTCAAACCATACTCAACTAACTAAGGTGGCATACTAACTGAGCCACGAACTAGAGTAGATAAGGATAGCTGTCGTCTAGCTATTATTCATGGGCGGTGTACCAACCGCATCTGCAACTGACACGTCGGTGACATAAATGCACAACGGTCACCCTGGCATATCACGAGTGGAGCTCGATATCTCAACAGTCAATGGGTGAATATCTTCTACTACCGATTCCATAAATGAATTTTGAAATTACTTCTAATAGTGAGATAGAAGCATGGATGCACTATTCTCCCTGTTATATGGCCACAATAGAGCCAAAGATAGAAGTAGAAGTAGAAGATGCTACAGAGAGTCTATTTTTCTCCTATAGAGACCCTACTACAGAGATAGAGCCAAAGTTTGAAGGGGTCAAAGATGAAAGTCAAGACGAAGATTACAAAAGAGAGGTGGAGGAATCTATTCATCTTGAAGAGGATACTAATGAGGAAGATGTCCCAGAGGCTTTAGAAGACTGAAGATCCCATGATGTGGGATAGAATGACTCTAGTACTTTTTGGACTGGTAAATGAATCTCATGATATACAAAGGATTTATAATAAATGGATTAACCAAAATAAGAATTTCTTTAGCAGTGGATTTTATTGCCCTAATTTACCCTTCTCAAGAAAGAACAATGTTGATGCACCTTGCCAACAGACACAAGTTCTCCAACCCAAATAGAACTCAAATGGTCCTTGTTATATGTGATGTTCCTAGATGCATCCTCAAAAGATAGTCCTCGAGTCAAGAGATACTTAACTCTCCTATAAAATCTAAAATAGCCATGATAACATTTCAACATTCCAAAGAGCTAGTCGAGTCCCCATGGAAGAAAGAAGTTGCTTTTAGTGGAGCATCAACAGTTGAGGAGGTCACTCCCTTGAAGGAGTTGGATCTATACCCAGAAGCACTCCGCAGGACCTTTTAATTGTGAAGTGGAAGGTGAAAAGAAATTAGCTTTTGTGGATATAGATGGCACCAAATGTCACTTGAAGGTGGGTGTACCATCCTTTTAGAAGAGGATCTCTTGGTCTTACATGACTTAATAAAAAGGAGAAGTTGGATGTGTTTATACGGTCATGTAAAGACCTAAAGGGAATTGGTCCCATGGTGTGTCAGCATCACATTGACCTAGAGCCCGATGTCAAGCTAGTAAGGCAAAGACAAAGGCACATGAATCCAAATTACTTGGCCCTAGTGAAAGTAACTTGACATAGTGCAATGTGCACCTTTGTACTTTGCATCTTTACTAGATCAGTTGTTTCTTACTAGTCTAAGTAGCATCAATACTTCCAAAGGAAAACATAAAAGCACCAGGTGTTTAAAATGTTGAGATGAAAAGCTCAACACATGCGGACATTAATGATGGACCGCCTAGTTAGATGGATCCACACATCTACACTTAGCACGTCGGTGGTCATTATGACTCTCACATGGCCACTGACTCATTACTTATTATATTCAGGTTGTTACACCTATTTACACTGGCATAGTTATAGTGCCAGTCGACTAGTGTAGTCGGTTATGCATTATTTGACTTAGTAGGCCACTTTCCTTTATGTTGTATCTTATCTATACTTTGTGTACATTGTAAAGTGTGTGGAAGAAGAAGAAGAAACCAGTAAGAAAACGTTTTGGCCTCCATCTCTCTTCTTGTCTCTTGAGTGAGCTTCTCCTTGTGCATTCTGTGTGTGTTCGGTGCAGCATCTTGAGCAAGTCTCCCCACCATGCGATTCTTGACATAAAATACTATTGGCCCAATCTACATCTATGTAACCATGCAAATTTAATGGTATAGATGCATCATAGAATAAGGCATAGTCCAATGTGGACTTTACATAGTGTAATGTGCACCATACTGCATCCAAATGTGGCTTCCATGGAAGATGCATAAACTGACTCTCCAAACCAACTGTGTAGTTTGGGTCTAGCTTAGTGATTATCAAATAGATAAGACTGCCCACAATCTTTCAATACATAGTGACATCCTCAATCAAGTCAGCATTAACATCCACGAATATAGAAATATGCTTATAATTAACTATACCATACTTCTTCAATATATCCACCAATGCATATTGTCTTTGCAATAATCATATATCCTATGGTGTCCTGATTATCTCTATGTCGAGAAAATAGTGTAGCTCTACTAAATCCTTCATCTCAAATTCAGCCTTCAGAAGACTTTTCACATTATCAATCTTTATCTCAGTATCATCCACATATATAGTAATGACCACAATGCCTACATTACTCTCACATACATAGAGTGAGTGATTAGCCTGTGCTCTACGAAATCCAATGCTAATAATATATTCTAAAATCCTATCATGCCATGCCCTAGGTGCCCATACAAATCTTGGATACATAATTTAGATATTTATCATTCACATAACTAGGTGGCATTTCCATATAAACTTACTCTCGTAACTCCCCTTGCAAGAAGGCATTCTTACCATCCAATTGATGCATGATCCAACCTTTTGATGCAACCACTGCTATGACGGCCCTTATAATGGCCATTTTAGCCACTAGAGCCAAGGTCTCCTCATAATCAATACCATAAGTCTACCGATATCCTTTGGTAATCAACCATGCCTTGTAGCACTCAATAGATCCATCTAACTTATGCTTTTTGACATTGTAAACCTATTTTTACCAAATAGCTTTCTTGTCTTTAGGTAAGGGCACCAACTCCCATGTGTTATTATCCATAACTGTAGCCATTTCTTCATCCATAGTACAATCCCAATACTCATTACCCATTGCATCTTCAAAACAAGTGGCTTTCATATCCTGGACAACCTTAGCTATGTATGCATAGTTATGAGCTACATAGCTATCATATGTTAGCTTTCTCACTCTACTTGACCTACATGGACCTGAATCACTACCAAGTCCTTTAGTATCCTCCTGTGCCATTTTCACACCAGGTGTTTTAATAGATGGAATCCTAAATTCTTCATCCAAGCTTTGCTCAGAGCCATTTGAATTAACATCAACATGAGAGAAACCTGATGATACATCTATCACAATATGTGAGCCCCCAAATTTCTCTTTACCTTTTCTTGATATTTGTGATGTACTTGGTGGAGTAACTTGTGACCTCAATCTACCACTCTAAGGTGTATCAATAGAACCATGACTAGGAGACTCTTGTGGTCCACTCAGTGTCTATAGCTATTGACCTATTCTCAGCACGACCACACACTCATGCTCATCAACCCTAGGTACATTCCACACATTATTGTAGCAGCTGCTTATTTCATAAAAAACAGCATCCTCGCTAACTTTGAACTCACATATGACAGGGTTATAATATCTATATCCCTTCTACTCAAGAGAATATCCAACAAATACACATTTTTCTACTTTGGCGTTCAATTTACTCTGTAACTCATTAGGAATATGCACATAAGAAATACATCCAAATACTTTCAGATGGGATATATTTGGCTTTCTACCCATAAACTTCTCTTTAGGTATCATACCATGTACAATGATAGTAGGCGTCCTATTCATACCGTATGTAGAAGTAGCAATTGATTTAGAAAAATAGTAATGCGATAAGTTTCTTTTCGACATTAATGCAAAGTCACCTTTGCAATATGCATGTTTTTTTTCTCAACAACTACATTTTGTTGTTGAGTATATCTATATGTATATTGCCTCTGTATACTATTTTTTTGTAAAAAACCAGAAAACTCATTGGAGAGTTATTCTCCCTCTCTATTTGATCTTAGGCATTCAATATGCAATCTTATCTCCTTCTCAACAAGATCCTTAGAGCTTTTAAAGTGAGTTAACACCTTACTTTTCTCATGCATAAAGTAAACCCATACTTTATGAGTATAATTATCAATGGGAAGGAAACATAATACTTGCAACTACTCAAAGTTGCAATCTTTGTAGGACCCCACACATTAGAATGTATCAATTCAAGTGGCTTCTTGCATCTATGCTTTTCAAGTGAAAACACATGCTTTTTTTGCTTTCCAAATTGACATGCTTCACATACTTTATGCATCCCATTAATCTTAAACTTGGACAAGCCATGCACAATCTATTTTGACTGCATGTCTTTCAGTCATTGCACATTCACATGACTAATACTCTTATGTCAAATTTCAATATTAGCCACAACACCTGAACCTTGTGCAAACATAGTAGCATCCATTTTAGGTAGCCTTACATCAAGAGTAAATAATTTGCTAGCACGTTTCCTTTTACAATAAATATGTAATCCTTTTTTAGATATTCTACATAACAACCATCGAATATGAACTGAACTTGCAATCCCTATTCTACCATCTGACCAATAGAAACCAAGTTTTTTGTAGTATTGGTACATGCAACATATCAGCCAAGTACTTAGTTTTGCCATTCTATATACTCAAAGGAACATCATGAGTAATAGGGTGAGATGTATCATCCCATATCTTCACATAGCTTGAAGACTCTAGACTGCGCATCTCTCTAAACCACTCTCCATGAGAAGTCATGTGGTTAGAGGCACTTGAATCTACATATAATATATTATTCTTTGATGAACCATCAATGGTCATAGAATTCATAAAATGTTATATAACAAACAACTGTTCACTTCTATCGTCATTGTTTTTGCTATTGGATGCATAGTTACCTCGCTGTCTTTTTCCATTTCTAATTTCAGCCTTGTATTTGAAGAAATTTTTAGAAATGTGGCCTTTTTGACCACAATGCGAGTACTCCCTACTACTATCACCAAAATAATATTGCCTATTAGAATCTGCAACTTGCCCTCTTTGGCTCCCCCTTTCTTGGGACAGTCCTCATCTATTTTATTGTGCATCATAACCTTGACTAGGACCACCACCTTGGTCTCTGCCATGATCTCTACCTATGCTAGTAGAGTAAAACACATGTTCAAACTTTTTCTTTCTTTGGGAAGAAGAGCAATCCAAGCCAAGGCGGACATAGCTGAAGCTATAGTATATCCAAAAACTACTATCAAGACTACTCGTAGGTCTAGAACAAAGGTCAAAATTAGAAATTGCAGCCGTGGTAGCCTCAAGAGCCTCCTATGGCTACAACCTAATGTAAATCAAGCACATGGAAGAGCTTCTTACCTGTTGTTTGCTTGCTTGCTTTTGTGCTCCACTGCCTTCATCTCAGCCTTCAATTGAGCTCTACATGGTTAATTGAGTGCCCTGTAATTGTGGAATGGCTTTGATACCATAAAAACAAACAAGTGGGGAGAGAGGTGAAGCACCCAATAGCACACACACACAAAAGCAATTGAGAATAGAGAAAGATAGGCATGAAATCTTCTTCTTCTTCTTTCTTCTTCTTCACAAACGGAAAACAAAGTATACAAAATGATAAAAGACTAATATGAAACTATCATAATGTATATACATGTGGTCACTAAGTGTGAATTTTCTAGGAAAGAAATGGTGGCACAATAAATGTGTCATAACCAAGGATAGACTACATGGGTGTAGTCTAGTTGTAGAATCACTAGTGTATCCTCATGGTGTTGGGACTAGTGAAGAATATCGTGCTACATCACCAAGGTATATAGTGGATGCCAGCTTATGTAGAGCTCAACATCTCAACACAGAGGGTATATGGTTATCACAGAGATAATATGCATTGGATATGCTAAGTATGGTATGGCTGATTGGAATCCTAGTTTTATACCTTTAGATATTAATGCTAAGCTTAGTACATATGAGAATTACTTGATTGAGGACATCACTATATATTAGAAGATTGTGGGTAGTCTTATCTATTTGATGATCATTAGGCTAGACCTAAAGTACACAGTTGGTTTAGAGAGTCAGTTTTATGCAGCTTCCATAGAAGCCACAATTGGATGCACATGCAGTGGAGTGCATATTGCACTATGTCAAGTCTACATTGGATTATGCCTTATTCTATGGTGCAAGGGTACCATTAGACTTACATGGTTATATATATATAGATTGGGCTAGTAGTATTTCAGATAGGAGGTTTATAAGTGGTTTTATATTTTCCTTTGGGAGTGCTCCTGTTGCTTGGAGCACTAAGAAACAACCAACAGTTGCCGTGTCTAGTATAGAAACAGAGTACAAAGATGCTGTAATTGTAGCATGTGAGGTAGCTTGGTTATGCCAACTACTTGTTGGTGATTGGGGGATGCAAGTGGACAAGAAGGTTATAATCTACAGTGATAACCTTAGTAGCATTCAATTGGCTAGGAACTTGGTGTATCACAGGTGGACCAAACACATAGAGGTCCATTACCATTTTATTAAGGAGTGGGTTTTGACAATTGATATTGACTTGGTTTACGTTAGCATAGAGGATCAAGTTGCTGACATTTTCACCAAGGCCTTGGGGAGATGAGAAGCTTCAACACTTCAAAACCATGCTTGGAGGTCACAAGCTCATACTTGCTCAAGAGGGTGTGTTGAGATGTCAAGATCTACATAAGCTAGCATTTACTATGCATCTTGGTAATATGACAATATATTATTTTTTGGTATGTTAGTTGACTGACATGAGGATACATAGGTGACTCTATAGCTAGACTACACCCATATAGTTTATCCTTGGTTATGGCACATTCATTGTGCCACCTCTTCTTTCTTTAACGAGTTCACATGTAGTGACAACATATACATACATTGTAATACTTTCATGTTAGTATTTATCATGGTGTAGACTTAGTTCTTTTGTGTGGAAGAAGAATAAGATTTTAGCCCTATCTCTCTATGTATTCAAGTCTCCATTGTGTTTGTATGTGTGTTCTTGGTCTCTTCACCTCTCTTCACTCTTGTGTGTGTTCATAGTTAAGATACTACCTAATCAATTAGGGGATACTTAGGGTAGGGGATGCGAATTGCATAGTTAGTTAGGAAATGCTTGGTTTAGGAACTACCTAGTTAGTTAAGAGATTCTTAGGCTACATGTGCTTGTTTTAGGAACTACCTAATTAGTCAATGGATGCTTTGTTGGTAGCTAGTCAGTGGATACTTAGGTCACGAACTATGTTTTAAGACTACCTAGTTAGTCACAGGATGCTTTGTAGTAGCTAGTCAAGGGAGGATTGTATTAGAACCTAGTTAGTTAAGGATATTTGGTTAAGGTACCCCCTAATTAGTCATGGGATGCTTTGAGCAGGGGATGGGAACTGCATAGTTGGTCAATGGATAGTTAGTCATTAGGAGATTCTTACATTAGGGATGCTTGTTTAAAAAATTATCTAGTTAGTCAATGGATGCTTTGTTAGTGTAGGTAGTCAGGAGATGCTTAGGTCATAAACTATGTTTTAGAAACTACCTAGTTAGTCAATGAACGCTTTGTCTCAATAGCTAGTCAAGGGAAGCTTGTTTTAGAAACCTAGTTAGTTAGGGGATGCTTAGCTCACCAAAACACATTAAAAACTGACTAGATGATGCCTATATAGTCTCGGGTCAAGATTTTGTATGGGTCCAATATGGAATGTACTTCCTAGGTACATTTATTGGTTATAAGTTGAAAAGCCATTGGCATAAGCATATTGTAGAAGCAACATTATGCATAATCTTGGTGTAGCAAAGTATAGCTTATCATTGACATTAATAGCCAATTTGAAGTTGCAATTTCTTATAGAACTTGTTTGTTATCTAATATGTATCTAATATTTGATATGTGTTTTTTGTTATTTTTTGAGAATGCATATACTTTTTTCACATCTATTTTTCTCAACTAAAAATTTCATCCTATTCCTTATAGGTGGAGTTGTTTATACAATTTAAAAGGGAACATCTAGAGGTCCTTACACAACAGAGGAGTTTCAAAAAAATGAAGCCTTATTATAAGTGCAAGTTGAAGGATATGAATACATGTTATTGCATTCAAAATGTCCAAATTTTATTCTTTAGAGATGCTTTTAGCCAGCTACATCAGTCTCACACATAGGTTTCCACTAGAAACAATATTGCTATGTTCTTAAATTTGCACATTTGCTAAGACTGGTACTTGTCATGTAGACACTCAAATTCTGCTTAGTGTCACTCAAACATGGGAGAGCTTGCTTTGTGCTCAAGTTGAAAACTTTGTTGACCATGCATTGAAGTGTTTGTGAGGCAAATGTTCGAAATGTGGTGTAAAAATCTACCATGATATCCATGTGGGGTGGACCAAGAATCGAAATGTATCATAGTTAAAATATTTGAAGATGTTGATGTTGGGGTTGACAATAAGGGAAATAAAAAGAAGAAAGAAATTGTTAGTTTTAAGGAGATGAGCTATAGTTGATTGATAATAACGTATAGAATGTACTCATAGAAGTTTATTGTTCACAACTTCATTGCCAAGATGCAAGTAGATTAGTTCAAATTGTGTGTATAGACATTCAATGAGGAGATGATTGTGTCTATCATAAACTTTGTAGAGAGTTACACTTTGTACATCATGCTTCAATCTTTCCTAGTAGTAACTTTTTCTGACCACATTAAGAGTTTTTGCATAGCTAGGGTGTCCTGAGAATGGGGAGTCATGGGCTTCCCATAATATCTTATTTTTCAGCACTTGACTGAGAGGAATGCAGAGCCTTGCCCTGAAATAGACAAGTTCATCATCCATAGTGAAATTTTGGTATTTGACTCTGAGCTTAGGATCAGTGTCCTTAACTAGGATTCCTCTAAGCATTAGCTGATACTTAGGATCCTTGTTTGCCTCTTCTTTGGCTAGCTCAATGATTGGATTGCTAGGCATTGATATCATGGTAGCTAAAGTCTCTCCTTTAGATGGCTCTTCCATGATAAGTGCATTTAGAAAAGATTTATGTGTTAATGCATCAGCAATCACATTCTCTTTTCCACGTTTGAACTTGATTTCAAAATCAAATTCTTGCAAGACTTCAATCCACTAACGTTGCCTCATGCTGAGGTTTGGTTGAGTAAAGATCCATTTAAGACTTTTGTGATTAGTGACCAAAGTAAACTTGCTTCCATGCAGATAATGTCGTCACAATTTGAGAACATAGATCATAGCTAATAGCTCAAGATCATGGGTGGCATAATTCCTCTCATGGATTTTTAGTTTCCTTGAGGAATAGACTATTGGATGACCTTACTACATAGGCACACAACCTAATGCAAGAGAATTTGCATTTTTCATGACCTCAAACTCTTGACTTAGGTCAAGTAGCTTTAAAATGGGTGTTGTTATCAAACTTTTCTTGAGCTGCTCAAAAATGGCTTGCTCAATGGGCGTCCACACAATAGCATTTTAATTTTTTAGCAAATTAGTGAGAGGTGCAGCTATTAGGGCATACTTTTTGATGAAAATTCTATACCATCTAGTCAGCCCTAAAAAACTTCTCACTTAATTGTCGTTGGAGGTTGCTAATCTTGAACATCTCTAACTTTGGCTAGGTCTATAGAGATTCCTTTAGCAGATACTATGAATTTGAGATATTCCATCTGTCTTTTGAAAAAGGCACACTTCTTTTTCTTCGCACAGAGCTTGTGCATCCTCATTGTGTCCAACACAATGTGCAATTGTAGCTCATGGTCTTCGTCTCTCTTGGAGTATGTTAGGATGTCATCAAAGAAGACTAGGACAAACTCATTAAGATAAGGTAAAAAAATGTCTTGTATTAATCTGTTAAATGTAGCACGGGCATTAATCGAAAGACATTACAAGAAATTCAAAATGACCATATTTGGTATTGAAGGCAGTTTTGGGGATATCTTCTTCCTTGATCCTTATTTGGTAATAACTAGATCGGAGATCAATCTTGGAAAAGATTTTTGCCCCTTGTAGCCTATCAAGTAGCTCATCTATTCTTGGGATCGAATACTTATTCTTGATTGTTACCTGGTTTAGTCCTCAATAATCAATGCAAAGGCAAAGAGTTTTTCCCTTTTTCTTTTGAAACAATAATGGGGTTCCCCATGGAAAATTATTGGGCTTGATGTATCCTTGATCCAAGAGTAACTACTTGAGTTACTCTTTTAGCTCAATTGCTTCATGGATAGATATTTTATATAGACTCTTAGTGATCCTAAATGTCACTTTGTAAGTTTATTGAGTAGACATGATCCTAAATCCATGATCCTAAATTCATGATCCTAAATCCCATTTCAGAGAGATTGCTTCCCAGGCTAAATGTCACTTTGTAAGTTTACCGAGTAGACATGATTTTTTTTCCATTGGCAAGTTCAACAAGCAACCTAGATGTAGGTATTGTGTCTATACCTAATTGCTTGGCACACTTTGGTGACATGAGAGAGTGTGTGATTTCACAATTAATCAGAATTTTAAAGGGCTTACCCTAATATTCTGATGGTGTTTGAATCACCGAAAACTTGCAATTTGGGCCTTTCTTATGGAGGGTGGCATGAACTGATACCCTCTCCATATCGGCTTCCATAGTTGGATTTCCCTATTCTTCAAGATCTTTAAGAATTACATTAGATGCTTTTCCTTTTTGCAATTGAAGCTTGGTTTTACCTCTGTATTGTCCTTGGCGAGGAATTTGGCCAAGCTTTGGGCACTGTCTTTTAAAGTGGCCTGGCTCATTACAGTGGAAACACCTAGGTATTCTTGAATTACTTCCCATAGGTATAAAGTTTATGACTGCATTTGTTTTGGCCCTTGTTCCTTGACCAAGTGGATGTTGACCTTGGGCTTGCTTAAGATAGGCCTGTGAAGTCCCTTTGTTTTGATTCCAGAGCCTATTATTCCTTGGATTTGACTGAATCTCTTGAACAAGAGGTGCTGCGTGAATCAAAGCATCTTGGAGATAAATTGGGTGCATAGATTCAAGGCATGTGTTTAGAGGAGCATTCAATCCATGAGAAAACTTTGACACCTATTGAGCAATAGTCATGGAAGGTGCATATCTAAGCAGTGAGATAAACTTTGAGTAATATGCCTCTAGGTTCATTCCCAGTTTTCTTAAGTTAAAGAACTCATTCATTTTTAGTGTACGATAAGTTGGTGCAAATATCAACCACACATAACTTCTTTAAGCTTTTCCCAAGTAATAGCTCTCTCACCAAGTCCCTAGTCTTTACACCACAGTTTCCACCACAGGTGTGCCTCACCGGTCAATTTCAACTTGGAAATCATAGCATGATTAGCAGGGGTAGTTCCCACTGTAGTAAAGTAGTCCTCCATGGTCTCAATCCAAATCTCTGCCTTGACTTCAACGTCTTTGTCCTTGCCATCGAATTCCGGTAGCTTAACCTGCTTAAGGAGATACTTCTTTTCCTGAATTTCAGTTGGACTAGCGATAGTAGTATTACCTTCGGTTATCATAAGTTTCACGAATTAGTTTAGCGCTTAAAATTTTCAGCTTCATTTCCACATGAACATATCTTACTAGTTTTGTAAAGCAATGATGAGCCAAAGAGCACAATATTTTTACAAAATCTAGCCGTCATTATCTTTTATTATCAGTAGTAGCCATAAGCTATGATTTTTACAAGTAAGGGATATTTATGAATGGTAGATGTTTACAAGTAGAGATACATCAGCATTGATAGAATAGGATGGATGCTATGTACAATTTCCAAAACAAGATATCATTATATCTTTCTTTTTCAGGGATGGATATCACCTACATTCTTGTAGAAGAAAGTAAGTTGATTGCTGTCTATGTCCAGAAACCTATACTGTGGAAATGGTAGATTTGGGAAACCATGGATACTGTAATCTCGATACTTGCGACCTTGGATTATAATCTTGTTGGCTAGGATTACCTTTAGTACCTTGTCACAGACATAATGGTCTAGACATATATGTCGACCCCACTGCTAATCATAAGTGGATTCCTTCTGGACGGTAAGGGCCTCAACTACTTTTAAATTTTCCATTCAAGGTGTTTCAGATTAGTCTGCATGTTGAAGAATCGATCCTGGCCTCAATGTAACCGTAATGTGCATCCCAGAACCATCTTCTTTTGCAATTCATAGGGGATGGATCGTATAGGCGATCGAGTATCCTCATCATTTCTCTTCTTTACTCATCATCCGTGGAGTTCAACGCAGATGTGTACATTGCTTGAAAAACAATGAATTGGTTCCAAGCTTCATTATTCTACCAAAGTTTATCCCTTAATAATTAGCATGGTGACAATTGATCTTAAAAACCATACATGTTTTTAATTTCAATTACGTTCTGATACCACGTGTCACGTGCCTGCCTAACAATTTCCTGGTAGTATGTTTTACTGGTTCATCGGGGAACTATCCTAGACGAATTCACCCGGCACTCGTGAGAATGCATGAGGTCTATCGTCTAGGTTTCCCAGAGTCAACGAAAGGTATCAGTCGTCCCCACGAGAATCAACCTACAAGCTTTGGGTCCTAATTTGACAACTAAGGTCTCGATACATTAGCTAGCTCCATTGGAGGTGTCCCACAAGGGCTTCTCATTTGACTAGAGAGTGATCATAGTTACGCTTGGTTCATGGAGTGCAACACTTTTTTCTAGTAACTAGCTAGGATTCAGGGAACCTTAATGGAGTTCTGACACAGTCGCCATACCTTTCCCCTAAGATAATTTTTGATCAAGGTTTTAAGACCTGACCCTAGGTAAGTCAACGCTCAGCTCTACCTAAATTTTCCTAATTAACGTTTCGTTCTATCTCTTGAGAGAAGCTCCCAGCTTACCGGGACCATCCATTCATAGGATGGATCCGTTAGGGATCTCTCCCACCCACTTCCCACAAATGTTTTTCTTTAATTATCTAATTACCTATCACATTAAGTTATGGCATATAAAAGAAGCTTTGTTAATTAACATGTTATCACAGGTTCCTTCGCGTAATTTTATGGCACAACATAAAGAAAGAGAAAACAATATTTTGGTAAAACATATTTATTTATTATTTCACAAAGTTATTTACAATGATTTTCCCCTTCTACCTATGCAAAAAATAAACCTCCGTTCGCCGAAAAATCCCTTCTATCTGCATAGAAGAAAAGAAACCCTCCAAGATTTCCATCCCTTCATTAGTACTGGGGACTCTAGGATCCCTTTCTAATTCATGTGAGGGTCAAACAGTTCCTAGGAGCGATCGAGAGATTTATGGCCAGAGCCCCTTGTCACTCCTGCCTCCTCCTACCTAATGGATTCCTCATCGAGTGACCTCTCGCCGTTGGGGTCGGTCCAAAGCTCCTCATGGCGGTACAAAACAATCCCCCTTGGAGCACGGTTCTGTGTCTAGCCGTGGGGGAGGCATAGCACGATCTTTCCTCTTATGATCTTGATTATATATTTATAATTAGATTTCCATCATCAAGAGGTCTTCCTTCTTGCTTTTTTTGTGAAGGAGAGGGGGTGTATTTATAGGTATGAGGGGGAGTATGCAGTCGAGTGATTCTTTTGGCTACTTGTTAAGAGCCAATTGAGCTTTATTAAATATTCATTTTGATTGCTTACTTGTTGGATGGTGGCATGGGGATGATTATTTAATGCTTTCCCTCTCTCCAGGCGTAAAAAAGTCATTTTTTAAAGTCTATTTTTTCAAAAACGTCTTTTTCCTTTCAAAACAACTTCATTTGGTGGTTTTTGGCCTAGTTACTTCATGACTTATCTAGTATGTAAAGTCATCTCATAGTCTTTGATACTTAACTTACTCAATATCATGCTCGTTCTTGCACGTTCTTTTGTCTACCGATTGAGGCTTTTGCGATTTGTCTTGCGGTTACGAAATCAATGGGATCCTTCATGCATTAAATTGAATTCGGAATGCCAAATCAAATATAATGTGGGAAAAATTACATGATCAAGCCATCATAATATTATTTACAAGGAATCTTTACTCTTTTTTTCATTGGGAACATTGAGATGTCTTCTCGTTTCAAAATTGTGGAATTAATTTAATGTGAGACTTGATATCAAGAAAATTAAGTGCGGTCACTTATGTGATAGCTTGACGAGTAATTTTTAAAACGCCTCAAGCTCAAATTCATTTCTTGGTATCTTGGACGGTGTTCTCTAGGACGGTGTTCTCTATGACATCTCTTGATGGGTACTAAGAATGTACCACTGAGGAGGAAGCGGCTTGGGACGGCATGT
The DNA here is from genome assembly GCF_053477565.2 of Lygodium microphyllum. NCBI lineage: Eukaryota > Viridiplantae > Streptophyta > Polypodiopsida > Schizaeales > Lygodiaceae > Lygodium > Lygodium microphyllum. The sequence continues at coordinate 108,361,576 of NC_141143.1, forward strand.
TACACCATAGTCTAAGGTGAATGTTTTAATTGCATTATCTTTCATAAGATAATCTTTTTCTGTGTGAACTTGCTCTCCACTTGTAGACTCCCCATGCTTTGAGACACAGTCCATGCTTTCTCCTCTAGAAGAAGCACACAAATCACAAGTCACAAGTGGACAATATAATGAAAAGGAAACAAAAACAACATGTGTCTAGCTAACTAGCTAAGTAGCTAGTCCACTACCCAAATAGCTGACTGTCTAGTCAATAAAGTAACTAGCTATCTAATTGGTCAACTAGCTAACTATCTAACCAACTAGTCTACCAACAAATTAGCTAGCTAACTTGTCACTTGGCTATCTAGCTATGTACTCCACTACCTAAATAGCTATCTAATCTACTACCTAAATAGGTATTTAACTATCTAGGTATCCAAGTAGCTAATCTACTATTTAGATAGCTGACTATTTAGTCCACAAAGTAACTAACTATCAAATTAAACAAGTACCTAACTATCTAATCAACTTGTCAACTTGTCAACTAGAAAATTAGATAACTAACTAATCTAGTGGCTATCTAGCTATCCACTCTACTATCTAACTTGTCAACTTGTCAACTAGAAAATTAGATAACTAACTAACCTAGTGGCTATCTAGCTATCCACTCTACTATCTAACTAACTATCTGGCTATCTAGCTATCTAAGTAGCTAGCCTACTATTTAAATAGCTGACTATCTAGTTCAACAAAGTAACTATCTAAATAGCTAATTAGCTAGCTATCTAACTATCCAATTAGTAAACTAGCTAGCGAACTAACTATCTAGTCAACTAAGTAACTAGCTATATAATTGGTCAACTATCTGACTAGCTAAATAACTAGCTAACTAATTAATTGACTATCTAATTGCTCAATTAGCTAACTAGCTAAGTGACTAGTCAACGAAGTAATTGGCTATCTAATTATTCAACTAGCTAACTAGCCAAGTAACTAGTCAACTAAGTAACTATCTACCTAATTGCTCAATAAGCTAGCTATCCAAGTCACTACTCAACTAGTTGACAACCTAACTAATTAGTTGACCAATAAAACTACCTAAATAACTAGTAAAGTGGCCAAGTCAATGATCAACTAGGTAGCTAGTTAACTAACTAGTTAATTAGCATAGTTATCAATCCAAGGAGCAATTAATGGTAGATACAATCCAAAAGCACAAAGATACTTGCTTTTATTAAGCTAAAATCTAGGAGACCATAGTATAGTTTTCTGTTGATAGAATCCTTTAACCATGTTTGATATCCTTTCATCACACTATGGGAGTAGATAAGTGTTTCCATGTGTCAAAGTATCACAAAGAAATATAGATGGTAGGCATGCTTGCAAGGGGGCATGCATAAACTTATCAGATTGTCATCTTCAAAACCCATACCACATATCAAGCACTCTGAGATTGAAATGTTGAGGTAGCAGGTAGATTGTGTAACATCAAGTTAAAAAGAATAGAATAAGATGCACAAAAAAAGGAGCAATGGTATAAGATAGGCTCAAGAGTTTTTCTTCATCATCATCTTCATTTTTTTTCTTCTTTTATTCTCAATTAATACACCACAAAGCATCCTCAAAAGTTGTAGATACCTTTTGACCTTTAAGTCACTTCACATACACAGCCTCTACTTTATTTATGTATATAAAGGATATGACTTATCCTATGTCTTATTTCTCAACATTAGAATGAGCCTATAAATACAATACTTCAAGTGCACTTCTAGAGTACTCAAACTTATCTTTACCTAATGCTTCGTTAAAGATATATGTGACTTGGTTGTTGGTTTTGACATATACCAAGTCTATCTCTCCATCCATAACCTTCTCTATGATGAGAAGGTAGCACACTTTGATATGCTTTTTCCTTGCATGGTTTGTGCATGAACTAGCTAATGACTCCCACTGAGTAACTCAAGTAAGGCTTTGTAATGGTTAGCTAGATTAGGCTACCAACCATCTTTTTGAGCATAGTAACATCCTTCACATACTGTCAATCATCCACCATCTTAATGTTTTAGTCTAATGGTGTATCCACTAGCTTACATCCTTTCATCCCATACTTCTCTAGAATCTCCAATGAGTATTGTGTCTACACTAACCAAATCTGATGTGGAGTGTCAATCACCTTAATGCTAAGAACGTATCTCAATAAACTAAAGTCCTTAATGTCAAATTCCTTGTGTAGCCCATGCTTTACTTCATCAATCTATCTTTCTAGAGTACCTACAATGATGAGATCATCAACATAAATGACCACAATAACCTTTCCATCTTTTGTATATTTGACATAAAGTGAATAATTAGTCATGCTTTATTGAAATCCCATGCTACATAAGAACTTGATGATCCTTTCATACCAAGCTCTTGGTACTTGCTCCATCCATACAATGCCTTCCTCAACTTGCACACATAATGTGGATATTTATGGTATACATACCCTTTTGGTTGATCCATGTGTACTTCCTCTTCCAATGTACCATTCAATAAGGTATTCTTCACATCCATTTGGTATAATTTCTAGCCATAGATAGAAGCTAATGCAATGATCTCACTGTAGTCATCTTAGCTAATGGACTAAATGTCTCTTCATAATCCAAACCATATGTTTGAGCATAATATTTTGCAACTAACCTTGCCTTGTGTCTCTCTAATGATCCATTAGATTTGTGCTTAAATTTGTGAGAACTTTGTATACCCACTTGTAGTCAATCTTGCAGTCAATTGTCTCGTTGTCATAAGGCAACTCAACTAGATCCCATGTCTTGTTCTTTGTCAATCCATCCATCTCTTCATCCATAGTATTCTTCCAATATTTGTTTCCAATTGCCTCTTTAAAACAAGTGGACTCAACATATTAAACATACGATACCATGTATGTATAATGCATATTCATGAAACCATTATATGTCAATCTATCCCTTGGATGTCTCACTCTATTTGATCTCCTCAATTGAGGTGTACTAGATGGTATCTCAATCATTCTTGCATGTGGTGGAACATACTTTCCTACACTCTTTATCCTTGGAGTTCTTACATGTGATATGCCAAACTCATCATCCATAGACTCATCCTTAGAATTTGCATCCATAGGCTTCTTTCCTTCTACAAAATTTTCCCTCTTTTGTGCACTCCTCAACCTACCACTCCATGGACTATAACCACCACTACTTTCTTCATGGTCTTGAGGTCCATGCATATCCTCAACATGATGATTTGCTTGATCATTATTTTTTGCAATTTTCTTTACATACCTATCATCATCACTACTCTCATAGAAATCCATGTCTGTAGCTTTTGGTTGATACAAAGACTCATACTCACTAAATATCATATCTCTGCTTATGTGAACTTCTTTAATGATAGGATCATAATATTTATTGCCCTTATTCTCATCTGAATACCCAAGGAAGATGCATTTAATAGCTTTTTCTTTGATCTTCTTACTCAAATAATCAAGGACATGTACATAACATACACAACTAAACACCCTACGGTATGCAATTGTACATGTCTTGCCACACACATATTCTCATATGGATGCTTATGATGCATCAAAGCCGTAGATGTCTTGTTCATGATATGGATTGCAATATGTACTACCTTAGCCCAATACGTCAAGGGCTTGCACATCAGATTCATCATTGCCCTTGCTACTTTCCCAATGATCATACTCTTCCTTTTTGCCACACCATTTTTTTGTGGTGTATACCTATAAAGTAACTTGTATTTTGATCCCATGGTCTCTCAAATAATAAGAGAAAACTTTTGACATATATTCTCTACCATTATTCAATATCAAGCATTTTATGTAGCCCCCAAATTGCTTTTCTACCATAGCCTCTCCAAAACCTTTTCAAATGCTTCACTTTTGTGTTGCAAAAAGTACACACATGTCATCTTGCTAAAATCATCAATAAAAGTGATATAAAATCTACATTTTCCACTTGAAAATACATTTAGACATGGATCTTAAATATTGCCAATCTATAATTTCCAAAGTATAGTTGCTCACTCTTGCCCTCTTCGAAAATGGGAGTTTAGATTGCTTGCCAAATTGACAAACCTCACACACATGATAATAATTTACATATCCAAACTACAAAAGTCCATAAACCACTTGTCTAGATTGCATCTATTTAGGGCTTTGCAAATTCACATGTCCAATCCTTCTATACCATATTTTTACATCTTTCTCTTCTCTATGCCCTGTCTCAACATACATAGAGTTTTGAATGATTGGAGTTTTTGCATCCAAAGCAAAGAACCTACCTTTCTATTGACCACGAGCAATAATCCTGCCATGTTTTCCATTCCTAAACTCCTCAATGAAACAACCGTATTTGTTAAGCCTCACTTGCAATCCTTGATTAGCCATTCGACAAATTGAAGTCAAATTTTTAGTGATAGTAGGCACATATAAGATATCCCCAAGCTTATTTTCTATTCCATCTCTAGTAACCAAAGGCACACTCCCAATATGAGTTATCTTATACAATGTGTCATCTCCTATAGCCACATACTCTTCAATAGTTTGCATTTGTTATTTTCTATCAAACCATTCTGCATGGTAAGTCATATGGTTTGTAGCACTTGAATCCAAAAACGAGTCATCCTCTCTAGGAGGGTGCATCATATTGCCAAGTACATGCTCCATGGTGAAGAGATGACCTCTAGGTGATGGACCACATCTAGAACCATAGCCACCACCACTGTATGCACCTACATAATGCCCAATTTGGGTATTTACTTGACTCATAACCATAGCATTTTTCTTATGAAAGCACACACTCTCAAAGTGACTAAACTACCCACAATAATGACATGCACCATCTCTACGTGGACTAAAGCATTCTCTAGAGTAGGATATTCCCTTGCTCTATGCAGAAAATGACCATGTTCAAAGGTACTATGGCCTCATCATGTAAAAGTTCCTCCACATCCATAAGATGGTCCTTTGGCTCTAGATGAGCTAGCATGGCCTCACCGATGTGATAAAATACACTATCTTGATTTACATTCTTTCCATTGCTTGATGCATTGAGGTCAACTTAATCTCTTACATAAGAAGCAAAGCAATCAACTCTTCAAAATCAAGCATGGAACCTCCTCTTAGAGAAATGGAGGTATCAAGGGACTTGTATGTTGGTCCAAGACAATTTAAAGTGCCAAATACCAAATCATCATCATTAATTGGTAAATTTATAGAAGTAAGAACTTTTGTAACCTATTTTATTTCTACTACACAATCATTGATGCTTTTATTTCCTCACCATTTAGAGTGCCAAATACCAAATGATCTCATCAATTGGTACATTTATAGAAGTAGGAACTTTCGCAACTTGTTTTATTTCTACTACATAGTCATTGATGCTTCTATTTCCTCACCATGCACCATGCAACCTCTACTTTAGTTATATTTTGCTAGCCTTTGTACATGTACCATATACCTTTTCAATGATTTTTAAAGCATCTTTGCAATTATTTACCTTTTTAATGTGCAAAATCAATGTCAATGAGATGTATATAGATAGCCAATGCATGACTTGCTTGTTTTTGTGAGTCCAACCCTTGTATGACTTTTTTTAATCTTTACTGGGCTCGTTGGGTAGTTTTGGATATGCATCTTCACCTGTAATAAGGTCTTATAGATCTCTCCCCATCAAGAAATTCTCCATATGATAGGATCATACATTGTAGTTTTTCTTAGTCGATTTGTCACCCAAAATTGTGTAACCAGTATAACTTTTAATGTTATTTCAATCGCAAGTTTAGCAAAACCAATTGTATATAATATACCAAATCATATCCAAGCATGTGAACAAGATCACGCATCAAGTGGTCAAAATCAAGACCATAAAGCATTAAAAATGCCCAAGAAAATGTATGAAAATTAGGTTCCACTGAAATGGTTGCATTACACGTGTCCATTTGTTGTTACATAAACCCATACATTATGCCATACATCAAACAATGGTTGTCTAAAAAGAACTAGTGAAAATGAGGCTTAAATGGTGCTCGTATGACACAAAAAGCATCAAAACTTGAGTCCAAAATTGACCAATTTTCTTGCTATTTTTTACAATTTTTCATAACAAGAATAAAATCCCACATAATCTCAATCCTTAGTAAATTTTGTAGAGGTTTTTTGATATTTTTTGCTTTCCAAATCAACACTTGAAAATGGCATAAAAGTAGCCTCCTTTAAGCCTTGAACCAAGCTAGTTCACCCTTTGCAATGTGAATAGACCAATTGTGAACTATTTTGACAAAAAAAATTTTAATTTCTTGATGGTGTAAAATCATATCTTCAAAAATAACAAGTTCTCAATGTGAATATAGAAGCTGAACAAGATCGATGATCCACAACCAGTGCAAAAGGATAGTTGGTTGGGGAATTTAATTAAGCTTTTAAAAAAAATATTTAGCCTTTGTAATAGGGAACTTGCACCATTTGAAAATGGCATTGAATCTATCAGATCTCTTATGTGGCCTAGTTGCACCAATTCTTGCAATAGCGACATCTTCTTATTTTGTGATGTGTGAATTAGACCTCCAAGCTCTATTATTCGTTAGTAACCACAAAGGAACCACCAAGCAATTCTCTCTTTTCTTTATATTTATAAACAAACATGGTAAGGCCCCTACTTCTTCCACAAGTAGGTCCTATGGTTCCACAGGCAACCCCCCTGATTAAGTAGGTCCTTAGCTTAAGTAACCCCCTTGCTTCTGGCAATCGAAACATAAACTGATTTGAAACTAAAAACCAATTGAACCTTGCTATGATACGACCTTTCTAGCCTCCTTTTTCTTCTAAAATACATTCAAGGTGAGAATCGATGCCCAAAATCTGAGTTCTAATGGCTCTACAATCCGATGTACCTATTTTGGGTGGATGGTGTAATGGCAGAAAACAAGCTTTCAATTTGATGTAAACCTTAATTTGATTGACTCCTCAATCCAAGATTTTGACCTCACACTCCTACTTTGATGCCAGTTGAAAAGTATAGGATGCGCAACAGAAGGAGCAATCGCACAAGATATGGAGGCTCATGAGTTTTTCTTCATCATCATCTTCATTCTTCTTATTCTCTCATTCTCAATTGATACATCACACATTATCCTAAAAAATAATAGATATCTTTTGACCTTTAAGTCACTTCACACACACAACCTCTACTTTATTTATGCATACATAGGAAATGACATCATCCTATGTCTTATTTCTCAATATAGGTATGGAAAATGAGACTTGGAAATTAGGCAAGGAGAGCTCTCATGTGAGAGCCAAAAAATCAAAGTGAATTTGAGCTTTGTGGAGCTTTAGATCACATGACTTCATCTCCACCTACAATAAAGAAGTATCAATGGTACATAAGCATGATGTAAGACATGAAAATTGAAGGAAAATCAAGAAATCATGGGTTTAAATAGATGATATTTTGCAAGTTTGTAGAAAACTTACCTCTATGTGAGTGACATGTATTTCAATGTCTTGATTGCCAATCTCTTGCACCATCACATTAATGGTGTTCCTATTACTTCCAATCTGACTTGAAAATTTTAGATTTTTAGTATTATTTATGGAAGCTACCAGCCTCAGCTCAAGAGTATTGATCTTTGTGCAAAGGATTTGCATTGCCTTTAGGAAGCCTCCATTGCTACACAACTTACACTTTGCATGTTCATGACATTGTCATTTTTCCTTTAAATGAGCTTGAAGGCACAAAATCCTATTTATGATCTCTACATGCAATGAATCCACATGTGCAATACATGAATATGGATCATTCTCACCTTCTCCACATCTGATATGTTGCTATCATGTGAAAGTTCACCTTGGGACCATGCAAGAAGCCCTTGAAGTTGATCACATCCTCAGTAAAAATTGCCCATGCAATGTGCTACTCGGCCTCCATAGCCTTTCCCTTTTGCTTTGTGAACTTCAAAGCAACACCTCTTGCAAATGCTATGTTGAGCTTCCCATTAATGACATTTTCCTCTTGATACACATGCCTATATAACGTCTTCACATGGTTCTTCATGTCATACCAAATCAAGTGAGCTTTCAACTAGCCCCTTGCCACCATTGTAACCTTCATTGAAGTCACTTAGCCACAAGACTAGGGGCACATCACGATCAAAAAGATATTGCATGTTTAAGCCTTCTAAGCTTAAGCCTTACACACTATGAAATTATTATTTTGTAGTGTAGAAGGCCACCCGAGTGTTTGACTTGCCATGCTGTTGTGGTGCATCGAGTTTGCATTTGTTTCTAATTTCATTATGTGGCCTATGTATGATAACAAGGAGCACTGTGGCTATAAACAGAGTAAAAGAAGATGAAGTAAGGAAATTAAGTAGAAGTAATATTCCATGCAAGTAGTTCCTAGTGCATGTGAAGGAGAATGTACCTGGTTAGGAGCCACAACACATAAAGCCTCTAGAAAAGAGAGCTCATACTTGTACAGAGATGATGGAGGATATGCAAAACGTTTCAAGGGAGTCATCAATCCAAAATTGATTATACTTGGGCCACATCACTACTCTAACGGGGCATGCACAAAGTTTTGATTTTATTTCTTTTCAAATCTAGAATATGTTTATTATCAAATCCTTTTAGTCTTTTCAATGTAATGCCAACTATGCCCAATGACTATAGCACCCTAACTACATAGGGTCCTAAAGCGGTCGACCTTCTTATGCTTTCACTCGAAAGTGACACAAGATATAGTGTGTTAATGTGAGTGAACAATAAGTGATGCATACCAAGTGTGTCCTAGTGCACAATTGTGATATGCTGTGTACTTGGTCTAGCTATTATGGATGCAAGGTACAAATAATGCATTGACGAAAGTGTTTGTGGCATTCTATAAGGATGTTGTGCAAAGTTGGTGGGGCTATGCTTGTACTAGTATGGTCATTCATTGTCCTGATAAGACACGTTGTTGGTCCTTGATACCATTATGAGCTCCCCTCTTTTGACAAGATATGAATCAGGGGTTTTTCTTTATGTTGTATCTTATCTATACTTTGTGTACATTGAAAAGTGTATGAAATGAGAAGAAGAAACTAGAAAGAAAACGTTTTAGCCTCTATATCTCTTTTTCTATTCTTGAGTGAGCTTCGACTTGTGTGTATAGTATGCATTTGGTGCATCAGCTCAAGCAAGTTCCCCCACCATGCAATTCATGACATGGTATCAAAGTTATAACATAATAGAGGCTAGGTTTGGAGGCTGAAGTGAAGGAGAAGAAGCAAGGACTCCCCCATTCTCCTACTCTTTCTCTTGGATAGTGTAGGTAGGTGGAATAATCAAAAGCAAGACTGAGCAAAAATCTCAAATTACTATGAGATTTGGTGTGTAAAAAAGAGCACTATATATTCTGCAAATAAGCTCCTTAGAGCTTACCATTGTTTTTTTGGCTATCTAAGACTATTTTGGACTCATTTTAGACTACAAGGTTGCGGGCATCAATTTCAGGGTACAGTATGATTTTGATTGTGTTGACTAAAAGTGGATGCACAAGTTAATATTTTGAATTGCTTAAGTTTTGAGGTATTTTTTAAGAAGAAAATACAAGTTTCATCTATAAGTAGATTATAGATTATATGTACTATTGAGCAATTAGTGAAAAATACCACTTGATATGTTGCTATACACTTGTTGCCAAAGGTTACAAAAGACTTGCTTGATGTTTTGTATCAATTATGTGATAATGGCAGCATAGAACAGTGGAAATCCCATTATTGAGAAGTTGGACAAGAATAATTACTTATCATGAAAGCTCCATGTGACAAGAATAATTACTTATCATGAAAGTTCCATGTGACAAGAATAATTACTTATCATGAAAGTAATTACTTATCAAAAATGGGACAAGAATAATTACTTATCATGAAAGCTCCATGTCTCTTCAAGTTTGTTTTAGATGAAGAAAAGAAGCTAAAGCTGAGTGAACCTATGATTGCAAAAAAATCAAAGGCATGGAAAGAATGAAATGGAAAAGACAAAAAGGTGATGTATTGGCTATAAACAATCATTGGTTGATAACACTATGCTAGGGGATAAAGAATGCAAAAATTTCAAATGCAATATGAACCATGTTTAAAAGTATATTTTCTCTAAATACAAAGATACAGACAATTTAGCTCAAGCAAGAGTTGAATACTTTGAAGAAAGAAAAAAAGTCTATCAATGAGTATATTTTGAAGGTGAGGAGCATTGCAGATGGTTTGGCAATGATTGATGTAATGCATTAAGATGATAACGATTTGGTATCATCTACTTTGGGTGTTCTCAATAATGAAAGGCTTGAAAATTATTTGTTACTTCTTTGTATGGAAGCCATTTCTAGATTTTTGATGAGTTGGTTTCTCTTAGGATCATTGAAAAGATCAACATGTAGGGTGAATCATTTTAAAAAAAGTGAACAAATATAAGTATTCTACTCTAGTTTAGGAAGGAGACATTACATGTCTTCTTCAAGAGGTCATGATATGGGATATATTGGTGATAACTAGCAAACTAAGTTAAATTAGCAGTTTGGTGATATGTAGGTTTCAAGCGACCATGGAAACTTTAGAGATGGGGGAAGCTCTTGAGGAAGGGGTGGATGGAAGAATAAAGGTTCTAGCAATTCCTACATTGTTTGCCATTATTGTGGCAAAATAGGTCATGTTTTAATCCAATGTTATACTAAGAATTAGTTTTGATGATAGCCATAGTAGTAAATTGCATCAAGGAAGTTATGCATTGTCTTCATAGTTGAATGAAGATAAAAATGAGTACCTATATGTTATGTAGCATATGAATGGCAGATAAAACTCCCTCAGTCCTTCCTTCAGTCACAATTCCTGCTACTTCTGGTAGTGACCTCCCTGCATATCTCACATGCAACAATTTATTCAGGGCGCATAGAGAGGGTTCTTTGGAAATATCAGTCCCTTCACTAAACAGTTTAGTGTCAGGAGATGCTATTTCATTCCTTTGTAATGACATCCAGAGTTCGATTGAACTTTCAGTGATAGCTTGTGTTCAATAGCCGTATGCTTCTTTCTATGGAGAATTGATACAGTCCAAAGACCAGTTGCATAAGGCAACCTCAGAGTTAGCTTCTGCTAAAGACACTCTTGCAGATCTGTTTAAGCAGATGGAGCAGCAAACCCAAATGATTAAGACCCAGAGAGAAGAAATATCTTCTTTGAAGATTCACTTAGTAGAAGCTCAGTCAGAGGTCACTAGAGTCTCAGAGGAGAAAGAGAGGATGTCCAAAGAAGCTCAAGAGTTTCAGACTCTTTTAGATGCAAAATTGTCAGCCTTACAGACTACTCATAATACATTGGAATCACAAGCTTCCCAGATTAAGTAGTTGCAAGACCAACTGGCACAGTCATGGCCCATTCCTCCAAGCCCCAATGTTCCTATTATTCCTTCTATATCTAAGCAAGACTTGGCAGTTCTCCGGAGACAGGCCACATTGTGTCCATTGTTTCGAGATAAAGTGGAAAGATTGCAATCCAGGATGGATTTTTTATGGTCTACATTTGAGCACTTTCAGGAGTATGTTTCTCCGGACCATTCTTTCTTTGTCCACTATCAATTGCAAAAGTTGGCCTTCTATATGAAGCTTTCAACGATGGATCTTCCTCTTCCAGAGGATGGTTGGAGTGGGGCTTGGTCTTCTGATTTGCTGACAGAAATGGTTTGTCCATATGGTTTTTGAAGATTCCGTGATGATGGATACCATGTTGCTATCTTACATGTATCTACAACGTGATCTATTGATTTCAGGTGATGTAGATTTGGCCCGGTATGTGGGGGATATGGTTTTGCAAGCTGCTTTGTATGTCAACTATTTGGAGTTGAGGATAGACGACATGTTCCAGTGTTATTCTTCAAAAGTGGCTACTTGCTCTGATAATTCATGTCATTCAATGATTGATTCTGTGGTCCTGAATCAACGTCAGAATACAGCTTCTACTTATGTGCAGAGCACTAATGGATCTCCTAGCTTATCTTTCCAAAAACCATCCATTTGATTCATCTTTTTTTTATGCCTATCAGAGAAGATCTGTCTTAGGTCCCTCTATTCCTAGCCTATTTTACTACTAACAAATGGCTCATCGCTATGATACTTATCTTTCCCTTTATCAATCTAACTCAGCAGCTATCTTACCTCTTCTTTTTTAACCTCAAGGTTTTCCTCAAATTCCTATATTTACCTATTGTTCTTTCATTGAAGATCAAGTCTTTTCTCCTTCTCCACCATGCCCTTCTCTATCTATTCATATACCTTCTACTTTTCCTAACTAATTCACTTAAATTTTCAGCCACTCCTTCTTTAGTTTATTCCTCCTTTTATGATTTTGTCTACCCATCTCTTCATACTCTTTTACTTATTCCACTTTCATCTCCTGCCACTTCTATTTCTCAACCCCCTTAGTTAGTGGGTACGATGGATTTGATCAACAGATTCCAAGAAGAAGAGGATGGAGCTCAACTAATTCTCTCACGGGACCACAAATAAACTGGCCATTAATTCCAGGGGACTAGACTACTGCAAGTCAAGCATACCAGAATTACCTCCATTTTGCTCACCAATATTCACAATCTCTAGATCCTTGAGTGAGATTGACAGCTCATTTTGCTTGGTATCTAGCATACATGCACATGCATTCCCATAATGATCAAAAGACAATTCCAAAGCTTTGTATGAATGTCAATGTGAACATTGATTTCCAATAGTTGGCTGTCCTCTATTTTCATGCCCTATGTCTACCTAGCAGATATCTTGTTTTGCTAGAAAGGATGTGCTGCCTGCAGTTCTTTCAAAATCCTCCAAAGACATTTGTGGATGAGTCCTTCTCTATGAATCGTTTACGAAACCACCAAGCCTTCAAAAAGGATCACCTTCATTGATGTCTTTGCAATGTATTTTGGATGATTCTTAATGATATATATATCTCTTTTTGGAGGTGTCATTCAGATGGTTGTGTTAGTGTTTAGTGTGTGTGTTGTAATAATTGTATGTGATGAGTTCGTACTAGTTGAATAATTTGTTCGAGAGCTCTTTTCAAACTATTGATGTTGGATGGAAAGCCTATGGTGGAAAGCTGAAGAAGAACCTCTTATATCCTTTACAAATTTGTTATGACTTTTAAATTATTATCAGATGAGTTAATAAATAATGAAGTTTTTCTTTAGTAGTTTTTTTTCTAGAGATACAGGTGATAAGTTGGGGTCGTGACGAGATTATTGAAGATCCTATGGAAGATACAATTAAGCTCTTTACTGAAGTTATATTCTTTTTTTTCCTTAGGTCGCGAGGACGCTTCCTTTCTAAGTGTGGGGATATGTTGAGAGTGGAAAAAGACTGAAATTTTGACTAATTTTTGTTGTTTTTGAGGTTTGAATGATTGATTTTTGATGGATTTGGAGTGATGTATGGTTGTTAATGGAAGTGTTTGAGAGTGTTTTAGATGATATTGATTATGTTTTGGAAGTTCATGATGATTCTCAGTAGAGATATGAAGCTCTGTGATGTTCTGATTGCTTCTATATAGCTTTTGTTTTATTCTAATTTTCTTCTGTATGAAGTATGGATTGATGATTGATGAATATTGAAATCTTTTGGAAGCCTATTGAATAGTTTTTGATAGTTTAAAATGGTTTTATTATGAGTTATGAGGTTCTGATGCCCTTCTGTAACCCTCTGTAAACCTTTTGTAGAGCCTCTGTCTCTGCTCTGTATCTGCTCTGGTATTGTACTGTATTGTTCTGTAGATCTTCTGTAAGTGTTCTTTAACATTTATGTGTGACTATGGGAAAGTTTTCTAACTTTTGGAAATGATGAATCTAAGTTCAAAAGAGCTAAAACAAATGGAAGAAGCAGCTGCTAAAGACTGAAGAGAAGACTGAAGTGACAGTGATAGTAGTGAGCTATGAAGAGGCACTGTAGTGGCTTTGGTGTCTTTTCACATCAAACGTACCTCTTGGGAGGTGCATACATGACCTAAGAAGGATTATTGAGAGTCATTATGAGAGCATTGTAGTGAGGAGATGATGTACTATTGATAGAGAGAGAGAGAGAGAGAGAGAGCCAGAGATAGTCAATTCTATCAAAATAGTGTAACTCTATATGAGAGATTGAGAGAGAAAACTATGAAGACATTGAAGATGAATACTATGTGATTTATTTCCATTCAAAAATGGTGTATTCTTTTATGTTCCTTATTATATTGATAGATTTTATGAAGAAGTTGAAGATTATGGTTGATTCTATCAAATCCGTGGGAGATATCTACTATGATGCTGCGTGAAAAATTGTTGTTTTCTTTGTTTTGGTAATCAAAATAATGAAATGAAAGCTTGTTGATGCTACAAGATAGATTTTCTTGCAATAGAATTCCCTTTTCCTTGGTGTTTCTCTTGGGGCTCCATTTTACCACTCTCCCCCTCCCCCTCCCAGAAAGAAAAAAACTAAGGCTTATTAAGCATATATATTTTTCATATTTCCCTTTTTTATATTCGTCTTTTGCTTTATATTTTTAAAAAAGCTTAAAATATTACAAAAAGTAGGTTAGATTTAGATAGATTAGGAGAATTAACTAACATTAAAAATAAATTAAGAAATTTTACTAAATCAAAGTAAATGTTAAATTAAAATAAGTAATACTTTATAAAGATTAAATCTTACCATATGTAATAGAGGAAAATGCAAAGAGTGATGGACACCTATGTTTTACTCAAATTTTGGAGATGCGAGGAGAAAAACGTGGAGAGATAAGCAAAACACTCAAAACCCTGATTACTCTCACCAAAGAGTTTCAATAGAAACCAAAATTCACCAAAATGAAAAAGAGAGGAACAATAGTCTACTGCTGCTAAACTTTTGGGTCAAACTACTTTTGTATGAGCACCTATGTCTTTCGCCTAAAACAACCTCTACAACAAAACAATAATAATAGTAAAAAAGACATCAAATCCTATTGAAAAAATAGCAAACAAGAGAAAACGCAAAGAGTGATGGACACCTATGTTTTACCCAAATTCTGGAGATGCGAGGAGAAGAAAGTGGAGAGATAAGCAAAACACTCAAAACCCTAATTACTCTCACCAAAGATTTTCAATAGAAACCAAAATTCACCAAAATGGAAAAGAGAGGAACAATAGTCTACTACTCCTAAACTTTTGGGTCAAACTACTTTTGTGATAGGAAAACAATTAAAAACTTGCCAAAAAAGAAAAAAACATGAGATGAGAGAAGCTCAAATTTTGTATACTATTCATTTACTCCTTTTTTTAATCCCCATAACCTTTTCTTTAATCAAAAACCCCAGATTTGGAGAGAGAAGGTTTACCCCTCTATGGATATCAACATCTAACCTTCCTATTGAAAAATACAAAAGGCCCACATCTTGAACTTAAATATTTTTAAGGGCTCATTTTTTAGTTCAATTTTTTCCTAATGTGAAGAACTAACTAGTCATGTCTTTAAACATATGAATTAACTCTTCATGATTTGATTGCATGGATCATGTTATAAGGTGTAGTCATGCTTATTATGGATAAAGGACTTAAATAGGATCAAGTGAGTTTTATTTGTATCATAAAACTCAAGAAGGCTAACAAATGCTTGAGTTAAAGCTAAGGTTAATGCATTTTCCACAATGATCATTAGGCCACGATAGAATGTGATTAAGGCCATGTCTAAGGAGTGGCTTTTTCATTCGACTAGATATAATATCCAAATCATAAGTAACAACATGTTTCTCCACATGGAAAAAGTAGAATTTGGAGTTATATAGGTGGCAAAAACATTAACATTCACTTGCATTCAAAAAGCTTGCTTCACATTGATATGTGTTTCCTTCTAAGGGAAACAAAGAACTATTAAAATGAAACGAAAAGCCAAATATTGCTAGATAAGGAGATACCTTGGAAGAGAAAAACTCCTTTAACAAGGATTTGAAGTTTACTTTTTTCAATCAGGGATTTGGGTACAAAATATGGATAAAAACCTTGGGATTTTTTTTGTTTAGTACTTTTCTTCCATGGGTAACTCCAAAAAATAAATCGCATTAGTTATGCACCAACTTTTTAATTGTGCTACCACAATTGTCTATAGGAACACCCTTTCTTTTGAGATTAGAAGAAGTAGAATTCTAACTAAAAGTTATTGTAGCTTCATTCTATTGCCGAATTTTTTTGGCTTTGCATAATAGTCTCCTCATCTACTTCCACGTGAAGGGAAACTTGACTGCAAGTTTCCTCTCTTGATAGATGTAATGAAGGAGACCTAACTGTCCTAACCAAGGGAAAGAGAGAGAGAAGGACTACATAAAAAGAGAGAGAGGAGAGAGAAAGGTAAGAAGAAGAGAGAGAAAGAGGGTGACGAGGAGAGAGAAAGATTAAAAGTAGAGAGAGAAAGGCAAGAAGAGGAGAGAGAAATGGCTAGCAGCCATGGAAGGACAGGGAAGAAGGTGAAGAAGGTGAAAGGACAAATGTGTATTCATCCAATGGTGCCTATGCAGTGTCCCTTACACCTTTTATGCTTAGGTCAACTTGACCTAATTCATGAGGTAAAACCATTTCTGCGCAAGGGTTGTGGTATCATGCCGAGCTTCAAAGGGGCCAGAGGAGTGCTAAAGACCTCATCTTCATCACCGTTCAAGCGAGGGCAGATCTGCGCATGCTCCTCTTAGAAGCTTTAGACACAGAGAGAGAGAGAGAGAGAGAGAGATGCCATGGATCGAACCCCGAGAAGCCCAGAATCCTCACAATGTGTACTCAGCGGAGATGGACACTGACTCCGTTGCCACTTGGGCTTGTAACCTCAAGGCATCAAACAAGCGGTCTGGCGGCCTCATGAACCTCCTGACTCGAGGAGTTGGGATACCCTAACTGCTCTTCCATCACAGTTGTGAGGGAGGCAGAAGCAAATTGAACAATGGCGGCTGTGGAAGGGGTACGACAACAAACCTGTGGCTATTCTAGAATTTGGACTCTTTAGAGATATCACTCATAGATGTGAGCCATTACTTTGACTCAGACCCAACAAAACTAGTGCAAGGGTTGAAGAAGGAGGAGAGAGAAAGGAAGGATCTATGCTGCCTGTCTTCTTCTAAAAAGTCTTCAATGCTGCGTGTCTTCTTCTTGGGAATGCCCACTGGTCACTCCAGTGCTCCCTCTAAGTAGTGCAATGTCCTCCTCCACTAAAACCCTAGAATTTTTACCTCAATGTTGAAAAAGGACCTGCCATTTTAATCTTTTGGCCTCCAAATTCAGTCAAGCTTCTTGCCATATTTGTGTAAACTCCCAAGAAAGTTGTCATCTCTATAGTACTTCTTGGCTGCTGGGGTTCTTCAATGTTGTGCCTGTGCGCAGTAGGGTTTCCTGAGACTGAAAAAGGAACTAAACCTAAAGGAAGGAGAGAGAAAGGAAGGATCTAAAAACTAAGCTCTGATACCAACTGTAATGAAGGAGACCTAACTGTCCTAACTAAGGGGAAGAGAGAGAGAAGGACTATAGAAAAAGAGGGAGAGGAGAGAGAAAGGTAAGAAGTAGAGAGAGAAAGAGGGTGATGAGGAGAGAGAAAGACTAAAAGTAGAGAGAGAAAGGCAAGAAGAGGAGAGAGAAATGGCTAGCAGCCATGGAAGGACAAGGAAGAAGGTGAAGAAGGTGAAAGGACAAATGTGTATTCATCCAATGGTGCCTATGCAGTGTCCCTTACACCTTTTATACATCGAGGCATTACAATAGATCGAGGCATAGCTTCTACATTGTTTGTTTGTAATGGAATAATGCATTTGTGGATGAGCTTTATGCCATCTCCTTTGAGGTGTCCAAGTAAGCTTCTACTTCTATGCACAAGGGACCTTTTTAACGGCCATGAGAACCAATTCTCTATATAGGCAAAAGTAGAGAGGATTTGATGAAATCATGCTCATCGTTGATCCATTTAAAGAAAGTATCATGGATTCCTAAAGCCATCTCCCCACAAAGATTTTTCCTACCTTGTATAATGAACCATAATACATGGTCAAACCTCAATATAGAGTTGTTCTTAAATTTAGCTCTATGTGATCGGTGGCACCACGTGGGCATTTTATGAATGGTCCAAAGTAGTTTGTGTAGTCATATAAAAACTTGGATTATTTTTTTTTTCCGGTTATTTTTTGGCTTGCTAGCAACACATAGCCCATATGGCAATGGCCATCTTCCTCCTTCAAATGTGTGCATAGAGAATGGGCCTATTAATCAAGTTGTACTTGAGATACATGAGACACCCTCCTATGCAATTCCTAAATACTCAATAGCCACATCTTATTGGTCTTTTCCTCCTCCCAAGAGAAGAAGAAACATTTTATATAGGATAGGTGCCAATAAAATGTAGGCACCAAAGTTTCATGCTTTGTTATTTTTTTGTTGGGAAGAGGATTTCAAGATATCCGCAAGATATCTTGAAGGGACGAAAGAATCCACATATAGTGGTTCATCCTTTTTTGCATCCCATTGATGCTTTCCAAGAGGTAGTTCAGATATGAGCCTCTTCCTTTGTAAATGTCAGGAGGATCAATTAACTACATTATATTATTATTGAGATAGGGGAAGAAAATGAATTTCAAATGCTTGGTGAGGCATTGGATTTTTAAATGCAAAGGAAATCTTATTATGTAAAATCCATGTTTTATTTCAGTCCAAACTAATCCCCAAGGAAGAGGAAGGCTAGGATGACTATTGGAAGGTATTACCACTTATGTTGATTTGTCTCAAAGTTATTTTGCCACTTATGCTGAATTGTCTCGAAGTTGTCACTTATGCTGATTTGTCTCGAAGTCATTTTGCCACTTTTGCTAATTTTCCTTCATATTATTATTTTTGGAAAGAAAATATTTGACTTGGAAATAAAGTTATTGAAAAGTTTATGTATAATGCATTTGAAATAAGATATATGAGATTGTAAGCTAGGTAGTGATATTTTCTAAAATCATCACGTTAAAAGATGGATGACTGAGTACAAATCGCTGACTGAGGCAATATTCCGGTGAACACAGAACACCAACTAAGGTAGTGTTCTGGTGCTAGACCTCCCTAAGGCCAGCGTGAATAAAACCTACTCCAAGGGGTTTTTCTTTTTTTGTTTCACATTAGTGAGTTTAGACAAATCATGATGCGAAAGGTCTTGTCATAGGGAGCTCTAATTGCAAGACAAGAGGAGGTGATGATACCAAGGGCTCTCTGATCATAAACTCCTTAGGCTCTTACAAATTACCAACTACCCTTCGATTTTCAGATTATGTCTGGAATTTCCAATACAATTTGGGTAAGGGAACTTGAAGAGAATAATACCTTTGAACAAGAAAATATTTGTAAAATGTCATTTTTCTAAAAGGAACTATTAAGAAGGAATTGCTTTACTCTATTTTTTTGTCATGAATTAAGAGCCTATAATGAATTTGTATTAGGAGATAATTCAAAGAAGCTGTTTTTATATGTCGAACCTAAAGTGGTAGGTAATCTGAGAAGTGGGAGGATGGATCCAGACCTATGGTTGGGTAGTCTCGGTAATCTGAGAGCTTTCCTAAGAGGGAATAAAAATCGCACTTTGATAGACCATTAGAAACCAAAAATCTTGACTCGCATCACTTTAGAATCCGTTAATACTAATTTGCCATAAGTAATAGATTTGACTAGAAAAACTCAGGTCATGATCCTCGTGGGAGCAGCTGGAACTTCCACTGTAGGGTAGACTCAAGTAAGCCTAGTTAGCAAACTCCGAAGATTTTATCAAAATCCCGAATGGTGCTTCCTAGGACATCTCTTGATGGGCTACTAAGAATATACCGCCAAGAAAAGCTTAGACGACACGTTACAATTGGTATCGGAGCACACGTTGATGTAGGACACCACGCAAGTAAATAAAATTAGTTATATTTATAGTATAAAATATATTTTCACTTAAGTAGTGAATTCTTCTCTTGTTGATATATGTTATTGATTTCTGGCAAAAAGACGAACCTTGGGAAAGATTCTTGATTTTCCAAGTTATATGCACTCCTTTGCTATAGCTGGAGAAACCAGATGATGCAGATATTAGATTAGATATACAATCCTTCATCCCTGTATTACGAAAGGTGATGGATGTTAAGCGGAGGGTATTGTTACATCAATATAAATTTTCTTTCTTACCTCCAGAATAATTTAAAGAGATTAAGGTGGATGGAAGCCCTTAAGGTTGCCAAGATTTATCTCTTCTATGAGGCCATAGTAAACTCAAACATATTCACTACAGGTGATAGGTCAAACTAAATCAGTACATCTATGAGGAGGTTACAATGATTTGAGGATGATTACAAAAGTGAAGATACAGATTATGAAAGCAAAGTGGAAGAAGCTATCCAACCAAAAGAGGATACCAATGAGGAGGAAGTCCTAGAGGCCACAAAAGTTGAAGATCTTCCATATTGTTGGACAAAATGACTATGGTACCCTTTGGAGGACTAGTAAATGAATCTCATCTTATGCTATAGATTTATAAGAAGTGTATTAAGAAAAATATGCCTTCCCTTAGTAGTGGCTCTTGTTGCCCTAATCTACCCTTCTCGAGAATGAATGATGATGATGATGCGCCTTACCAACAATCACCAGGTCTTGCAGGCAGAACAAAACTTAGATGGTCCCTATTATGTGACATTTATGGATGCATTCTCAAAATATGATTTCTCAAGTTAAGAAGTAATTAACTCTCAAATAAAATCCAAAAGAACATTGATACCATTTCAGCATCCCAAGGAGCCACCATATATATCTGATCACCTCAATACCAAGAAAGTACCTTGGCTCACCCAAATCCTTTATCTCAAACTTCTTCTTCAAAAGATTCTTAACTTTAACAATCCCACAGTCACTCACTATCACCTATAATAATCAAGTCATCTACATAAATTACTATGATGACTAAACTCACATCTCCCTTTCTCACATAAAGTGAGTGATTAGCAGCTCCAATATTGACAAGATACTCTTTGGCCTTATCAAACCATGATGTAGGTGCTTGCTTTAGCCACCACAGAGTATCTTCTTTAACCTACACACGTGTGTGGGATGCTCTAAATCCTCATAACTTGTTAGCTCCTTTGTATATACCTCTTCTTGAAATTCACCATGCAAGAAGGTATTATTTACATCCATTTTGCTACAAACTCCAACCCTTAGCTGTTATCGAAGCAATCACACATCTAACAGTGACCATCTTAAATGTCTCTTCATATCTATGACATATGTTTAATCATAGCATTTTACAAAACTAGCCTTGCCTTATACCTGCTAACAGAACCAATTGCATTATGCTATATTTTGTAGAGCCACTTACAACCAATAGCTTTCTTATCCTTAGGCAACAGTACAAGATTCCAAGTTTTGTTGGTCTCTAATGCAACCATCTACTCATCCATTACTGCATCCCAATGAGTATGATCAACAACATCGTCAAAAGAAGTGGGCTCAAAATCTTTAATTTTCTTTACCATATAAGCATAATAGTCAGCTGTGAAACCTTTAAAACTAAATCTTTTAACAGGGTATTTGATCCTACTAGACTTGTATACCATTGAATCACTTAGTGGAGCCTTTATATTACCATGTGCTCTCTATACACTTGGTATCCTAACTAAAGGAATACCAAGCTTATCATCCAAACTCTTTGAATCACTAAAGTCTCTATCAAATCTCAAATGTCTAGCAAATGTATCATTACCATCTAACACTTTCTTCTTCTCTTTTTCATTACCTGCAATACTAGTAGATGCACCTAAAGATGTGGGGTTGCTCTTTAGTCTCCCAAACTAAGGATTTGACTGTAAATCTACTACCAAATGTTGTCTCTAGTTCACTAAGAGTCTGTAACTCTTGCTTTTCTATCTGCACATGACTATCATGATCATCAATGTCATCCAATGCATCACCACTAGATGCATATCAACTACTCATCTCATAAAAAATAACATCCCTGCTTGCTTTGAACTCACCTGTGATAGGGTTATAACAATGATACCCTTTTTGCTCTAAAAAATATCCAATGAATTTTTTTTTCCGGCCTTTTGATCAAGCTTCTTTTGCATCTCATCTAGCATATGAACATGTACAATACAATTAAACACTGTGACACATTGGGCTTCTTGGCTGTAAAGCATTCCTTGGGGATCATTCCATGAACTACATCTATGGGAGTTCTATTCATAATATAGACTGCAGTATGAACTACTTCAAACCAAAAACATTTTGGTAAATTCTTTTCAGCCAGTAATGCATGTGCAACTTCTTCAACTTACCTATTTTTTCTTTCTGCAATCCCATTTTGTCATGGGGTATACCTACAAGTAAAATGCCTTTTTATCCCATGAGACCTCAAAGAAGTCACTAAACTCATTATAGAGAGATAATCTTCCCCTCCATCTGACCTCAAACACTTAACTTTCAAGCTTGTTTGTGTTCCAACAATAGTCTTGAAGGTTTTGAAGTGCTCAAACACATTACTCTTTTCCTTCATAAAATACTCCCATAGTTTTCTAGAACAATCATCAATAAATGTAACAAAATATTAATTGTTGTCAAGAGATATATTCTATGTAGGTCCCTAAACATCCCTATGCACAACATCAAGTACATTCATACTCACATCTCTATCATGCAAAAAAGATTGTCTTATATCTGCTTACCAAAACTAACATGTTTCACACACTTTATGAACTTGTGCAACTCTAAAAGTAGGCAACCCTATAACTAACCTTTTGGACTACATTACTTTTAGAATTTTCACATTTGTATATCCAAAACATTTATGCCATATTTCCATGTCTGCAATTGCTACTTTGCCTTTAGCATACATAACAATATCCATAGTAGGAATTCCAATATCTTAAGTAAACATACAACCAACTCTACTTCCTTTTGCGACCAACCTAAACTTATTATTAAAATCTTTACCCTTTTGCATTAGGTTGAACCTATAGCCATTGCTCTACCATCTGATCAATAGACACTAAATTCTCTGTGATGGATAGTACATGTAATACATCTAACATGCTCTTTATTTGACCATTATGCAAGGATAAGGGAAATTTTTCAATGTGTGAAATTAAGTAGCATAAATCATCACCTGCCTATATATAACTTAGATTTTGTAAATCATGTATCTCTCCAAACTATTTAGCATGGCTGATCATATGATTAGATACACTTGAATCAACATACCATGCACCATCATGCGTCTGCTTCTCTATGACAACATTCATATATCAATGGCCACCCCTTTTAACACCATCCTGGAAGCTGTGAAGAGTTCTTTGGACAAATAATGGATGGTGTTTTGGTACGCATAAACCTATCTTGGAGGAACTGGCATACTAACTTCCAAAGGGGATCAGTGATCATGGAAAAAGATACTCCTGAAGTGTTTCTCACTTTCTTGACATCTAGAATCTCTTTGGTATGCTTTTGTAACATCTTGAAAATCTCATCATTGGAGAATAATTGTCTGGCTGTAACAAAGGGCTCTCCTTTGTAGGGAAGAGACAAAGCCTTCCCTAACCCTTGGGGTGTCAACACCATGGAAGCACCATGAACCAGGCCTACTGTATGATGCAAGAAACTCATCACACAGGGATGGATAATCTGGAATCAATGGGAATGAAGTAGCCATGAAAGTCACAAGTCCTTCTTTCGCTATAGGCTCAAAAGCCAGTAGGGAAGAATAACTGATCAACGGGACATACAGGATAGGAGGAGGAGCATGAGGTGCCATTCAGATGGAAAACACACACACCACAACATAGACAATCACAAGGAATGTCTACAAAACAACCAAAATAACCATAAAAAAGAAATCAAAAGAAGTACACACACACGTAGACGTAACTAACCAATTTACCACCCCAAACAACCCACATCCTAGAAAAAATTCGGCATGACCTCGACACATATGCAATTGAAAACTTCATGCGATGCAACAAGCAAACACCCAAAATCCCGTATCAGGCAAAAAAGAAAAAAAACTACAAATCGCACCCGTAATCGTAGCACATAAGCAAACCATAACACCATCAAAATCCAATCAGAACATGACCATAACTTTGACCAACAATGTCAGCTAAGAGGACTTTGCGTGCCCATCCCACGAAGCGTATTTATTAAAAGGAAAAAAAAAGTGCAGTGAGGAGAGATGGTTTTAATGAAGGGTTTATTTTAAGAAATTATTAACAATGGGTGACATTTTATTAAGTTATAAATCTTAATAAAAAACGGCGGTTCATTTTTAAAAATTTAATTATAATTTATTAGGGTGAAGCGTTGCTTAAACGAAACCCAGATAGCGATTCCCAGACTGGGGTCTCTAAATGCAAATTCATTAATTAGAAATTAATAGTGATGTGGAGCGCTTTTTTGCCAGTACGTACTTTTTTTGTGACGGTTGGTTCATTTTTATTAAAAATTAAGGTGCCTTTGAAGCGCACGTAGCTCGTGCAAAGTGAACGGCTGGTTGATTTTTAAATTATTAGAAACTGTGTGTTTAGTGCGAGTGCGCCTGTAAAAGTGGGTGAATATAGTTATTTTAGCAATTAATTGTGGTTAAGAGATAATAAAAATAAATAAAGCTAAAAAATAAATACTTGGTAGGGGTGTATATGCAATAGACTGAAGGCGCATTGAGTAGTCCCCAAATGCAAGGAATCCAGTAAAAAAAAAACAAACCCCACTGACTGGAAAAAATAAAACACCTTAGTGTTTTTGTGTTATTTTTTAAAATTTTTTAAATTTTGTTTGTTTGTTTATTTTTGTTTTTTTTAAAAATTTGTATTTTAGGTGTGTTTATATTTTGTACGTTACGTGTGTGTTTTTGTTTTTTTATTTTTTTAAATTTGTTATAATGATTAAAACGAGATATATGACACATGAACATGTTGTGAAATGTAAGGGTGGAATTTCAGCAATCCAACAAGTGTCAACAATGTGTTTTAATTTATCCATGATTTTTCAACTGATTTTTGGAATTTAAAATAAATTTTCATGAAGTGAAGTATTAAATTTAGGGTTTTAGCTTCAAATAATACTTTGGCCATTTATAAAATCATTTCCAATTGAGAAATTATTGGCAAAAGGGACAAGGGGATTTGTGAAAATTTTTAGAAATTTTTAAGAAAATTTTCGGAAATATTTTTGAAATTTTACTAATTTTTAATGAAATTTACTCATTTGCATGTATTGTTAAGAAATTTTCAAATTTTAAATTTTTTGGAATTTATTTTCTTAAATTTCAACTTTAAAAAATATTTCAAATGATTTCAACAATGTTGGAAAATTTTTAGAAATTTATTTTCAAATTTTTGGGATTTTAAATGAATTTTAATGATTTTTTGAAGTTTTTAGGTGTTTTATGTGTATTTTTATGTGTTTTTATATATTTGTTGTGAGGGATGTTGGCTGGTTTTGAAATACCCGTCACTGCATAGGAACGAGTGCTAATGACTGCAACTGCGTAGGAACGACTGCAACCACCGCACTAACAAATCGGAAGCACGTCCTCGCGCGTGATTGTCCACGAACACTCCCGTACACCGATAGCGGCCGCATGGCGTGGGAACAGGGGAAGGAGAGGGGAGGGATGCTGCGGGTGGAGAGAGAGGGTGGGTGGGAAGGGGGGCTAGGGGAAGGGGAATTGAGGTTAGTGGGGGTGTGGGGTTAAGGTAGGAACAATGGTTAGGGTTGGGGGGGGGGGGTGGGTTTAAGGGTAACCAAGGTGGGGTTAAGGGGGGGGGGGGGTCAATTTGGAGAGGGGGCCAATGTGGAGGGGGCCTAGAAGTGGAGGGGGAGGAGGTGGTGGAGAGAGGAGGTGGTGGTGGAGGGGAGGAGCTGGTGGAGGAAGGAGGTGGATGAGAGAAGGGGAGGAGGAGGCGGACGAGGGAGAGGCGGAGGAGGCGTTGGCGGAGAGAAGGAGGGAAGGGAGTTGGGGGAGGAGGGGCAGGCAACGGTGGGGAAAGAGGAGAGGATGGTGGTGGAGGGGCGAGGAAGGAGGCGGAGGGTCGGGCGGAGGAGGCGCTTGGTGGAGGCGGACGAGGGAGAAGGAGAGGATGAAGGAAGAGGTGGAGGGGAAGGCGAACGAGGAGAGGACAAAGGAGAGGGTGGAGAGGAAGGCAAACGAGAAAGAAGGACAGGTCATTGATGGCCGCATGAAAAAACATGTAAACGGTTTGTGTTTTTTTTTTTTTGGATTTATGTTGGTTGTTTTTTGTTTTTTTTTTGGTTATTTTTTTATAAATTAATTTCATGTTTGGGTTTTTAATTTTTTTTGTTATTGTTTTGTTTTTTTAAATTTATTTCGAATTATTCAAATTTTATTTTATTTTTTATTTTTTGTGTTGGTGGGTGTTGTTATTTTCCAATTGTTCGCTTAGTGTTATTGGTATTATTATTGGTTGATTTATTATTTTATTTTTTTAAAAAAGTATTATTGGTATTTTTTTGGTTGATTTATTATTTTAGTAAGTTTGTGATTGTGGTTGCTTTGTAATGTTAGTTTTTTTTAGTTTTTTGTTTTTTTTTTTGGGTAAATCAAAATGTGTGTGTTGTATTTTATTCTGTTTTAGTTGTTGGGTTTTGTTTGCACGTAATGTTAGTTTTTTTTTTGGTAAGGTTTTTGTTTTTGTTTTTTTTTTTTTGCTTTTTTGTGGTTAATTTAGGTTGTGTGATTTGTGTGGTTTTGCATGAAAAAGTGAGCGCACCCCCGGCCCGTGCGCATGTGCAAGGTGGGAGTAAAAAAATTTGCATTGGCGGGAGTAAATGGGGCGGGGACGGCGACGTGCAAGCCAAAGACGCCACGGGGCGTCGCGAGGCGCGTAAAACCAAAAACAGGCGCATTCACGTATGACACGAGAAACGCGACCACATGGCAAAAAGGAAGAAAATTTAATAAAACCCAAACTGTTCATCGGATTGAAAAACTGTAAAAGGGAAAAATGTGCTGATAGACTAGGGGAAGATGATAGAAAAATGTGACACGGGTACCGGGGCAAAATCAGGATGTTCACATGGAAAAAAAGGAGAAACAAACTCCAAAACACATACGTGTATTAATATCGGAAAATTTGCACTTCGAAACGAAGTGCGGAAAGAAGGAAAAATGTGCAGAACAATGTGTCCAACAACCTTAGCATGGCAAAACATAGTTCCGATCAAGATAGGACACATTCACATGGAAAAAACCCAAAAAAGGACCCAAAAATTAATATGGGAAGAACTAATGGCTGGAATGAAGTATGATAAAAATGAAAAATGTTTGAAAGAAAGGGATTCACAGGGGTGGCGCATCAAAACTCAGTTTGGGGGAAATTGGGAGGGTTCACATGGGAAAAACACAAAAAATACACACGAAAACACTTGGAAAAATTAATAATTAAAAATCCGACAGTTGGAAGAGGGGGGAGAAAAGAGGAAAAAGTGGGGGAAAGGTTGGCAGGACACGGGTGTCAAATTAAATTGGAATTCCGGTGAAAATAGGACATGTTCACATGGAAAAATGTGAAAAATAGGCGCGAAAAGGGCTCGAAAACCCACGAAAATTAATAACGGACCAACCGTGCATCAAAATGACACGGAGTAAGAAGGAAAAATTTCAGGGGGAATGGGTAGGATAGGGCTGGCACATAAGCAATAAGGTTTCGTTCACATGGGAAATCGTCCAATTTACGGGAAGTGCTTTAAAAATTAATAACTTAAGAACCGTTTATCGGAACAGGAGTTGGCAAAAAGGAAAAATGGGCAGTTCGAAGGGATAAATAGGGCTGTAAGGTTGGAGGTGATGCTTAGTGAATGTAGGGGGCGTTCACATGGAAAAAGCACAAAACAAAGGATAAAGGAAAACGGTCAAGGAACAGCTCCGAGGACAGGGTGAAATAGAATGAAAGAGTGGAGAAGGGACCCCATCAGGGTAAAATGAAGTTATGACGTAGATGCATAATCATAGCAGGGTATAGGCATGGGGGTATGCAACATAGACGCGTGGGGATGCGTCCCCACACTTAAAACCTTAGCAAGAAGAGTAAATTGAACAACAAGGACCTAATACCACACATTAGACCAACCACAAACGTCCCCACACTTAAGACATGACTGCCACTGAGAAACAGAAGGTGTAGGGTTAGAAAAACTTGGCCCATATTGCCGAGGAGGAATGTCGACTATTGAGGTTGCGTCTTGTATCGTTGTCGGGCAGGAGGTACCTAGATGTCTTCACAGCACAGGTCCTTCATGGCAGGGACCACATGGTAGCACCCAGGGAGGTAGCTAGTTGAATGAATCGTAGAAAATTCATCGATGACGAGGGATATTACATGCAACTCACGAGCACTCAAATGGGATGAAAGAACAGTCACTCGCCCCATTACTAACATCACTTGAGGTAATAATGATGGGACCCGAAGCTCACACCCGGTTTAGGAATCGACAAAGGGATGGTGCAGAGGGAGTATGCCAGGGTGCACAATTAATGGTGCATTAGTGCGTCCAACCCGTATGGCATAGGTGTAAGGAGAAAGGCCAGGGAGCTTTGTAGTGCAGTGTACAGAACAGAGTGACGTGTCCCGTGCTGATGGTAGAGACTCATCCCGTGGGTGCAGAGGAAAACAGAAACGTACCTGACTCAAATGGTCGTAACGTCCATCAAGCCTCACCTCTCGATAATTGATTGAAGAAACACTGGTTACACTCAGCCCACCCTTTGTCTCACGCTCTGATAGAAGATACAGAGGGCAGCCCATTCCTGAAACCCATTGATGTAATCCTCACGGTCACTTGTGCAGAGGTTGTATGCCTTGTGCGTATTGGATGGTGCAACTGTGCATCCCACCCTGTGTCGACATACAGTGCAAGAAGGAAGGCCACTGAGCTTTATGGTGCAGTGCGCAGGAACAAATCGTACATTGTGCATTGAGAGGCCCATCCCGTGCGTGCTACACTTCGTTCACACATCTCACCTCTCATTTAATTTGAAGGGCAAGACTGGTCACTCACCCCACCCTCTATCTCACTCTCTGATAGATACAGAGGGCAGCCCATACTCACGTCCCCATCCGGTTAGGATGAAAGCGTGCATCACTCAAGGGGTTGGTGATGAAGATCATGACGGTTGTGGTTGTCATGAGGATCTTCAAGACGAGGCATACCCAGGGAAGCAGCCCGCAAGTCTCGTACTTCAATGTTTTGTAAGAAAAGTCGTCTGTTAAGAAGGACAAATGGACTGATATTGCAGAGATAGCGCACCAAGGGAGGTGGCTTCAAAGTACTTGCTGAAAAGGTTCTACTGGTGAGTCAGCTAACTTGAACTGCGGGGCGTTACCACCTTTTCCACAGTCAGCTTCCCGCCCAAGGGTGTTTCCACCTTTTCTTGGAACGAGGCTTGTTATGATAGGGAATTTCTTCCTTTTATTCCATAATAGTTTTGTCTATTTTTTTCTTTTTCTTTTTCTTTTTCATTTTTAATTTTTTTTTCTCTTTTTTTTTTCGTTTAAGAAAGAAAATGGTAGAAATACTATGTGTCATGACCTCGCCACCGTTGTTGGATCAGATGAGAAGAGAACAAGGTCGGGTTGAGATGTTTCTGCGACGAGGGGTTAGCAGAACGAGACCGCCTCATGAGGAGAATCATAAGGGCTATCAGAAGCAGAACAAGAAGGACAGTGCGACACCCAAAAGGGGGAGGGTAAGTCGACTGTGATTGTTAAGATCCCTAGGGAGAGAAGTACTTTTTCAGGCGATAGCCATTGATCAGGAAGGGATCATCAGAGGCATCAATGGCCTGTACCTGAACAGAGCCGTTAGGATTGACAGCAAGTACCTTGTACGGGCCCATCCACCCTTGTTGAAGCTTGCTAGGAAACTTGCCAAATCTCGAATCATAGGCTAGGAAAGATCACCTTCTTTGAACTCCTTGTGCTTGATGAAACTGTCATGATAGGCCTTGCATCGCGTTTGAGTGGTTTCCATGCACTGTAGGGCCATCTGCCGTATCTCATCCAAACATTCCAAGTGCATGAGGCGGCATTGAAGTGACTCATTATCTCCCAAGCGTTCTTTAACTACCACTCGCAAAGAGGGCAATTTCAATTCAATAGGGAAGACGGCTTCAGTACCATACACTAGCTGTAGCTGCCTTATGGGAGGTTCTGTATGCCCAGAGGTCCTCTGTAAGTTGATCGTCCTAGTCGCGATGGTGTGTGGCAATCGTTCTTGTCAGGATCGAGCAGAGGATGCAATTGGTGACTTCAACTTGGCCATTGGCTCTAGGGTAATAAGGAGTGGACTTGCGATGGCGGATCTTACACAGCTCGATCAGCTCCTCCATGATTTTGTTAAGAAAATGAGTACCTCTATCACTTACCAGCTTCAGGGGACTGCCAAAACGGGTGATAATATTCTCATACATGAACCGGGCTACATTGTTACCATCGTCCTGCTTCAGAGCTTTAGCTTCACACCACTTTGTGACATAGTCCGTACATACTAAGATGTATCTGTTCTGTTTACGTCTGGTAGGTGGATCAATGGGACCCACAAAATCAATCCCCCACTTCTTGAACGGCTTTAGGGGAAGAATGGGTTGTAGTGGCATGGCACTTGTTTTGGTGGGTTTCCCCATTCGTTGACAAGCATCATATGTTTTGCAGTAATCATATGCATCCTTGTGAAGGGTCGGCCACCAGTATCCTGCTAACAGAACCTTCCTGGCTGTCGCTTCTCTTGCAAAGTTTCCACCACATGGTTCGTCATGGCATGCTTTCAATACTATGCCGATTTCATCCCCTGCAACACATCTTCGCAACACTTCATCTTTGCCTCTTTTGTACAGTGCACCGCTGAGCAAAGTGTAGGGGGTTGATTCTAACAGAAGCTTCTTCTTCTCACGGCTTGAGATGCCAGGAGGATATGTTGAGTTGCCAGGAGGTTGGCTATGTTTGTATACCAGGAAGTAACTATTTCAACTAGAAACAAGGAAGCATCAGGAAGGTCTAGATCATCTTGTTCCTCTTCCTCTATTTGAGGGATCCGTGATAGATGATCAGCTAGGACATGGGAATGGCTTGGCTTAGTGACCACTTCAAAATCGAACTCTTGGAATAGGAGCAACCATCTCATTAGTCGTCTTTTAATATATGCTTTGTTCATTAGGAAGGACAGGGCTTCATGATCCATGTAGAACTTGAAATGCGTTGACAGTAGATAGTGTCTAAACTTCTCTAGTGCAAACACCATTGCCAAGCACTCAAGCTCTGTCAATGTGTAGTTCCGTTCCCTATCAGTGACCTTTCGGCTTGCATAATATATCGGTTGATCTAATTTAGAGGGGCCCTTTTGACATAGGACAGCACCTAGCCCTTCAACTGATGCATCTCTGTGCACATGGAACTCCTTCATCCAATTAGGAGGCTGCAAGATAGGTGCTTGGATAAGGCACTATTTTAGAGCATTAAAGGCTTCTTCACAGTCATCAGTCTAAAGAAAATCAGCATCTTTCCTTAGGAGCTTGTGCAAAGGGGCTGCTTTGGTTGCAAAATGTACAATAATCTTCTGTAGTAGCCCACATGGCCAAGAAATCCTCTCAATTGCTGAGGTTTGTTGGTGATGTTAAGGCGGAAATCTTCTCAGGTCTGTTGCAATCCCTTGTGTCGAGACAATATGGCCCAAAAGAACTCCTGATGAGATGCCAAAGACACATTTGTCGGGGTTGAGAGAAATCCCATACTCTCGACATCTGTCAAAACATTGCTCTAGGTGTCCCCAATGCTCACGGATCAAGCCATAGACACAAAAGTCATCAAGATACACCTCAATGAAATCATGCAAATGATTTTGGAAGGTAGCAATCATTACTCGTTGGAAGGTGGCAAGAGCATTACAGAGCCCAAATGGCATCACTCTATAGGTATAGGTCCCCCATTCTGTGGTGAAGGTTATTTTGGATTGGTCCTCTTTTGCGATTTGGACTTGGTTATATCCGTTGAATCCATCCAAGAGGGAATACAGTTCATGGCCTACCACTGTGTCCAATAGTTGGTTTGTAAAAGGGATAGGGAAATGATCCTTCTTCGTCTTCAAATTGAGCTTTCAAAAGTCGACATATATTCGAAGTTTCCAGTTCTTCTTGGGTACTACCACAATGGGCGAAACCCATTCACTATTAGCCATGGGATAAATGAACTCTGCTTCAAGAAGTTTCAATAATTCAGCCTTCACCAGAGTAGAATAATTAGGATTCATACGCCTTTGTCTTTGCCTTAGAGGTTTGGCATCAAGCTCTAGGTCAATGTGATGTTGACATACAGTGGGATCAATCCCCTTTAAGTCTTTATATGACCAAGCAAACACATCTAAGTTCTCCTTTAATAAGTCTTGCAGGACCACTAGTTCTTCTTTTGGAAGATTGAGGAGAACTTTCAGGTGACGTTCAGTACCATCAGTATCTAGGAACGTTACTTGCCTTTCATCTTCCACTTCGCGGATAAATGTCCCACGGATGGCTTCTGGATAGAGGTTTGACTCTTTCAAGAGAGTAGTATCCTTGTTTGATGTTCCACTAGAACCAATGTCCTCCTTCTGAACAGATGACTCGTTCGTCTGTTGAGGTTGTTGGAAGGGTATCAGAGCTTTGTCTGCTTTTGTTTGAGTGGTGATTTCTTCTGGACTTAGGGATTCATCTTTAGAGGATGCATCCAGGAATGTCATATAGCATGGACCTTTTAGAGGCCGTGGCTCTGAGGGCTTTGGCTTCTGTTGACAGGGGGCATCATCATCATCTTTTCTCTGGATTGAACGTTTAGGGCGGCAAGAGCCACTAGTGAACTTAATTTTTATGCCTTTAATCCATTGCTTATACAGATTTTGCATACTTTGTGGTTCATTGATCAATCCAAATGGAACCATGGTCATTCCATACAGCACCCAGAGATCTTCAGCCTCTAAGGTCTCCGTAGGGACATCAACAAGATCATCCGTTATCAGAGGAATTCTTCATCTGCACTCTCATAACCTGCTTCGTTTTCTTCCTCATCATTTTCATCCTCTTCCTCTAGAGGCTCTATCTCTGCTTCTGTAGAGGCTCTGTAGGAGAAGAACAGATCTTCTGCCTCTGCATTTGCTTCTACTTCTGTCTCAAGCTCTGTGTCTGTTACTATCTCTGTGACTGTCTCTATATCTGCTCTGTCTCTATTCTGCATTTGCTCTGTCTCTGTATCTATTATTGCTATGTATCTGTTCTGTCTCTATTCTATCTCTGCGATTGTCATGTAATAGGGAGAACAGTACATCCATGCTTCGATTTCATTGTTAGAGGTGATTTCAGAAGTTAATTCAAGTTGAGGCAGGAGGTATTCTCCCATGGACAAGGACTTTGCTAATAGTAGTTGGCTTACAGTGCCCACTGTTAGGGATTGTGCCTCTGTTTTCTTGGGAAAAATCTATTTAAGAGCCTCTTCATCTCCTAATGTACCATCTGTTACCTCGTTGGAGGAGTCAGTCATGACTTTGATGGATGTGGATCCATTATCTTTTTGCGATCCATACAACTTCAACACCACTTTGTTGGGTCCTCTACTTAGGGTTAGGGTTTCTTTGAATCAGTCCGTCCTAGCTCTTGCTTCAAAGAGCCAAGGTCTTCCCAACAACAGAGGGTATGAGGTCCCATAAGAATTTGGTTTGACCACCAGATATGTCAGCCAATAGTCTCTTCCTGCAAGGGTTGTTTTTACGTATGGGAGGATGCCCAATGGTTTGATGCTGCTTTGGTTTGCCAATCTGATAAGCCACTGTGTAGGTTGAATTCCTTGCAACCCTAAATCCTTCATTGTCATATCTATCATTATGTTTACTAATGAGCCTCCATCAATCAATGCATATGAGATAAAGCATCATTCAATCCATACACTAATCTTTGGGGTTCTAGGATCTAGGAAGGTGTTAGCCACATCGACTTCCTTTACAGAATCCGGGGCCTTATTGGTCTTGGTCGTTGTTGAAGGAGTGATCCTTAGTCCACGACGTCTTGTCAAGATACTTTTTAATTTCTTTCGGCAGTTGGGAGACAACATCAGTATCTATTCGAATGTTAAGTTTGGTTTAAAGGTGTCTAGGTCTTTGACCAGGTCATATTCTTTGATAAGATCCACATGCTTCTCTAGCCTGCTGGGGAATGGGGCTATACCCATTTTCATCTTTCCTTTTTCTTCTAGTAATTGTAGCATCGGCACTTTCTCTATTTCTGGAGGTGCTTCTATATTATCTATCTCCTGGGCCTCTGGTCCTGTCTCTGGGACTGTCTTTGTGACTCTCTGTGGCACTACAGTGCTCTATACTGCATTGTTCTATTCTGTACTGCTCTGTCCCTCTATTGGCAGGTTGAACTTCACAGTCTTGACAGGAGAGTTATTTTCGTTCTGAACAACTGGTTCCTTCTTCTTGGCACGCGTGATAGTGGTAACTTCCAATTCTACCAAATTGGAGGCAGGCTCTTGTACCTTCCATTGGCTATCAGTGGCATTGGCCTTTATAGGGGCTGGACTTGGACAATCCTTTGCAGTGTGGCCTTCTCCTTTGCATCAGCTAAATAAGGGCTTGTAATCCACAGATCGTCTAGGGTTTGGACAATTCGGGGAGATATGACCCTTTTCTCCACACCTGTAACATTCCACCTCTGATCCCTGACCACCACCAGACTGTCGTCCTCTGTAACTTTGAGCGGGAAACTTCCTTGGACCAAAATTAGGACCAAATTCCCTAGGCTTTGGTCCAATATCTTGTGTTGTCATTTTGGATTCTAGCAAGTTGAATCTTGCATTTTCATCCTTCTATCTTCGCTCATGCATCTCTTTCAGAGAGCAAATATCCTCTGTATGGTTCTTCCGCAAGCAATAGGAACAGAAGGCTCTAGGAATGGTTAGTTTTCGGGTACATTCAGTGGATAAATGTCCCGCTTGATGACACTCTCTGCACCATGTATTAGAGTGCATCACATCTCTTCCAGCTCCCGCAGGAGTGGATATATTGGCGGTATTCACCTTCAACGTCTGTAGCTACTCTGTAATCACATCCAGAAGCTCTTTCTTGATACTTGCAACTGAGTTGGATGGGTAGTCCTTCAGATTTTCACCTCCTAAAGTACTTGTAGTAGGGTTTGGGGAAGCTTCTGTAATCAGTACATACACTGGTTGGGTCGATCCAGAAGGTCCTCTGTTCTGGTTCTGATTTAGAGCTCTTGTTGAGACTTGGGGTTGTTGGTTCGAGTTGGTAGGGTTCCACTTTTGTTGAGTTGCCATTGGAGGAACTGTTTGAGGCTACTGTTGTTGTGGTTGAACCATCATTTGAGGCACTATCGTTTGTGGTGACCACAGTGGATTAGGTGCATTATACTACGGCATTGTTTGCATATGGGGATCGGGATAGGGAATTGTCCCTGGGACTGCATTTGGTGGGTATACCATTCCTGGCATGGGAGGAGGTAAGACTCCTCTTCCTGGAGTCATTGACAACCTTGCTTCAACTTCATCATACAATCTTGCACCTTCCACTGCAGCTTGCAGATTAACTGGTCTTCTCAATTCCACGAACTTGCAAACTTCTAGTTGTAGGCCTCTGAGAAACACTCCTTTCTGAATGCCTTCATCCAAATGATGGTTAGTCCATCTCTTCAAGATGGATTTCATTCGCGAAACATAAGCTTCTACTCTTTCTCCAAAGGACTGACTTAGGTTCATGAACTCCTCTCGCATCTGCTCTTCAAAACCTTCACGCCTGAATTAGTAAGGAATCCCAAGTGCCAAAAGTTCTTGCTGCTTGTCTCTCATACCATTGAAATGCTGTGCCCTTGAAAGTGGCGGGGAATATTGCTAACCAATGCTTAGGGATTCTGGCATTGTTAGCCACACATGCTACCATGAATTCTGCTACATGAAGATCAAGGTCTTCATTCTAGTCTCCTTTAAAAACTGGCAATGGGACTACATTTGCTAGCCTGTCACCATCAATATTTCTAGGAAGAATCTGACTAGGAAGGGGACCTTCAGTCACCATGGGGACTTCTGTAGAGAGTGCTTTTAGGGTGTCAAAGGAGGCTTCTGCTGCTAGCTCGTTCTCAGCTTTGATTTTTGCATTCTCTCTTCTCACGTACCTTTGGACTCATTCTAACACTTGCCTCTTGATTGCGTCATTCATTAGGGGCTTGACTCCAACCAGTTGGTCTGTACTCAACATGATAGTATCAGAGAGGGCTTCAGTCTCTGAGGGATCCTCTGGCCAACATCTCTTCTACTTCCTTCTTCTCAACATATCTGAATTTGGCTTTCAAACCACTACAGAGGGGGAGATATTCCGTTCTGAAAGTATCAAAACTCATTCTTCTTAGGATCGTTGTTGTGTCATTATAATAATGCTAGCTTCTGAGGGTTTCAACAGTGTATGTTGTGAAAAACACTTTGTCTACCAACTTCCAGTGGGTTGCTAATTGGACAAACAGAAGATTGTCAGTGCACCAAGCATCCCATGTATCTTGCTGTTGAGTATCCACGAACAAATTCCAACTCTTTTCCTTCTTGTTTTCATGAACCTCCATAGACCATGACTCCTGAAGCTTCTTCATGATCTCCCACTTGATGATGTTTGGAAACTTCTCAATGAATGCCAAATCTTCCATGGATGGTCATTCTCTCTATTTTAGCTCTTCAGTTTGTTCCCAAACAATTTTCCACCAAGATGCAAGTTTCTGCTGCTTTAACAGGTAGAGGAAACAATCCACCACATAGAGTATGCATCATGATGGTGATATATTTTTGCCATTATGGGATGAACTTCTTGTGGAAAGTGGCTTTGATAATAAGAATCTCCAACTCTTCAGTGGAAGAAGGAACTTTGCAAACATCCATTGGATTCTCCTCTTCTTGGCAATGCCCTTTCCTTCATTTTCAGCCTCTTCTAATGCTTGTTGATGGCAAGTTTTCCCGGCTGTGCACCAAAAACATGGAGCCCCAAGAGGAACACCAAGGAAAAGGGAATTCTACTACAAGAAAATCTATCTTGTAACATCAACAAGCTTTCATTTCATTATTTTGATTACCAAAACAAAGAAAATAGAAATTCTTCACGTAGCATCATAGTAGATATCTCCCAAGAATTTGATAGAATTAACCATAATCTTCAACTTCTTCATAAAATCCATTAATATAATAAGGAACATAAAAGAATACACCATTTTTGAATGGAAATCAATCACATAGTATTCATATTCAATGTCTTCATAGTTTTCTCTCTCAATCTCTCATATATAGTTACACTGTTTTGATAGAATTGACTATCTCTGGCTCTCTCTCTCTCTCTCTCTCTCTCAATCAATAGTACATCATCTCCTCACTACAATTCTCTCATAATGACTCTCAAGAATCCTTCTTAGGTCGTGGATGCACCTTCCAAGAGGTATGTTTGATGTGAAGAGGCACCAGAGCCACTACAGTGTCTCTGCATAGCTCACTACTGTCACTGTCACTTTAGTCTTCTCTTCAGTCTTCAGCAACTGCTTCTTCCATTCTTTCGAACTTAGATTCATCATTTCTAAAAGTTATAAAAATTTCCCAAAGTCACACATACATTCTACAGAACACTTACACAAGATCTATAGAACAGTACAATACAGTACCAGAGCAGATACAGAGCAGAGGTAGAGCAGAGACAGAGACTCTATAGTCAATTATCAATCCATATTTCATACAGAAGAAAATCAGAATAAAACAGAAGCTATACAGAACCAATCAGAACATCACAGAGCTTCATATCTCTACTGAGAATCATCATGAACTTCCAAAACATAATCAATATCATCCAAAAAACTCTCAAACACTTCCATTAACAACCATACATCACTCTAAATCCATCAAAAATCAATCATTCAAACCTCAAAAACAACAAAAATCAATCAAAAATTTAGTCTTTTTCCACTCTCAACATATAGGAAGGAGGGGACCGCATCATTGCATTCGTCACTCCCCTTCCCCCAAAAGTTACATAAGTAACCCTACCCCATCTCATTTATATTGTGCTAAAGAAGAGAAGGCTTAGGCCTTGGGGGGGGGGGGGGGATGTATGTGTGTGTGCGCGCGAGCGTAACCCTACCCCATCTCATTTATATTATGCTAAAGAAGAGAAGGCTTAGGCCTTGGGGGGGGGGGGGGGGGGGTGTATGTGTGTGTGCGCGCGAGCGCGAGCGCGTGCGCACACACACACACATGTGCATGTGCGCAAAGTGATTATCAAGTGTTTGCATGAAAATAGAAGAGATGTGGGAAATTCGACCATGCACCTCATCTTCAATGGTACCATGCAATTGTATGGAGGTATTGAGACCCTCTTTCATCTCCATCTCCAATAACATGATCACCAAGCAAACCACTAAACTAATCATTTGACTTTGTGAGGATAAATTAATTTCAAAATACATTATTAATCCATTGTGAGAGTTAGAATTTAATAAAAGAATGATAATATTAATAAAATTATAAAAGCTAAAAGGCTTAAATTAGGTACATTGTACTTACATAAGGAAAAAAAATCAAAACAATATTAGAAGAGCACACAAATAAAAAATCAAAATATTGTCAGAAGAATACATTGTACCTACATAACGACAATCAAAATACTATTACAAAAATTAGAAGAAAACACAAATAACTAAGTTAAATTACTGAGAGAATTAAATTAGAAAATATTTCAAGTTCAAGTAAATTATTAGTGACTAATTTCTATGAGGGATCTCAATAAAGTTTATAAAAATAGATATACATTTGAGAAAATTACGAAAAATATTAAAAATATATCCTTATATTATAAAATTCCAAAAAGTCTTACCATCTTAAAGTAACATTAAGATAGTGAAAATTTAATAGAAATATTGATTAAATGAAATTAAATAGCTATCATTCATCAAGGAAAAGATTACTTTAGAATTTTTCTTTCTTAGAAATACAGAAATTTGAGTCAATTTCTTCCATTGTCTAGTTTTAGAAATTAATTAAAAGTAAATTATCAGTTTTTCTTAAATTTTATAATTTTTGCTAAAACTAATAAATCTAGGAAAATTATATATATCTTATTTTTCTTAAAATATATACATAAATATAAGACTCATTGACATTATTAATTAGCAATAGATCTATGATAAACTATTTTATGACAAGTGATTTGAAATTCTCCTTAATTAAGTGTTAGCATTGTCTAGAAAAGAATGTTTGTCTTGATGGAATTTATGAAATTGATTGTGGTTGCATGAATTCTCATAAAGGATTCTAATAATCCTTTGTGCTTTCAGTGCAACTGGGTGAGAGTATAGTGACTTGGCCACACTAGGGCCTCGCGCAAGCTCTTCATTAGAGCTTAAAACAATTATCTAAGGCAACCAAACATTGCTAGGTATCCAAGATCTTTCATATAGGAAGGTTCCTCCCTTATGGACCTCCTCTCCCTCATACCATGAGGTTGAGCTGAGTGTGTCACGCGTTGATATCACCACCCTCACCCATGACATAGTCCCTCGCTTTGCCTATGGCTTGTCTTGTGTCTAGTCCCTTTCTACGAATATGAGCTCTTACCCTCAAGATGGGAAAACTCGTGTGCCTTTTATGCCTCCTATGCCTTCTAAGCATTCTCTTGTGAGGTTCCATGCTGCTTTGTGCAAGTGACATCGCCATGGACTATGCTGCACCTAGAGCTCTTCGAGATCCTAGAGGAGGTCGTGCTAGGCCCTCTCATGGGATTTCAAGGGCTCATTTGTTACACTTGGGATGAGGACCAGTGGGGCTCTAGTCAAATATTATAATCTCATATCCCATCCCTTGATAGGGATAGAAATCATACCAGCCTAATGAGGTTAAGTGTCAAAAGGCCCTAGATGAATAAGGAAGGGCGGAAATCCAAGTTTTGGGTTAGTTGTAGCTCTTCAAAGTGGATATTGATATAAATATTGCAATTATACAAATGCCTTGTTTGTGAAGGAACGTATTTGGGTGTGTGCATAATAAGACATGTGAACAAGCCCTATGTAAAGACTAATTAAGAAAGTTGTTTTTATATGGCTTATAGCTTGATTGCCTTGTCTAATTAAGAAACTAGAATACGTGTCATTCAAATTAGAAAAGTAGGTAGATGGAACCTTTTGTGTGACAACTCCTAGTGACAGTCATATACCTTTATGTGACATGGCATTGCTTCGTGATTTAAACTAGACTCTTCACACATGTGAATATTCTCACCAAATATGGCCTTCCAATGAGGCTTAATTAAGCTCATTAATAATGACTAATAAGGTTGAATCATTCCTTTGAATGTGAAAGCAATGACAACATACTTTAATGTATTACCCTTGAGGTCTTCCAAGAGAAAGGTTCCTTGTTCCAAGACTTTGAAGATTTTAAATGGGCATGCATACCTTAACTTTAATTTGCCTAAAAATTTTCCTAATTTGGAATTGTAGACCACAACCTAGTCCCCTTAGAGCTCTCTAGAGAGCATCAAAGAATTAGGGAAAATACTTCAAGAAAATCAATCTTGTCATACCAACAAGCTTGTTCTTCATGCTTCAAGAAACCATAGGAAGAAAATGAACACCATGTACATGAATTCTCCACATAGCACCATAGAATAAATCTCCCATGGATTTATCACAATAAATCTTCATATACACTAACCACAAATGAAATTTAAAAAATTCTCATTATCTCCTTTTCTCTTTGTGTTTTCCTCTTTTCTATCATTTTTTAAATATACCTTCATGTAAATACTAACTCTTGCTATTATCTTTGCAGAGATCAATTTAGGCAAGATTGGATAGGTACTCATTGCTTTCTCTCGCCCCCCCCCCCCCCCACACACACACACACATGCACACACAAAACTCTTTATTCCTTACTATGTTTTCCTTTTTCTGCTATCTTTTTACAGTAGTGCTTAATACCAATTCTAACTTTTGGATCAATTGTTGTTGCAACACTTTATACAAAGTAGAGTAGAGATTTTGTAGCTCTAGGTTTTGATCAACAACAATTCAATCGTATATTTAGCAGATAAACTAATAGGTAAAAATTTTCACTTTTGTATTATTTTTATCCATATAATTAGCTAGATATTTTTTGTTGAAACGGATTCATCAATTGAAGAATGTAGTTATAGTTTTCTCACGT
Organism: Lygodium microphyllum; assembly: GCF_053477565.2. Taxonomy (NCBI): domain Eukaryota; kingdom Viridiplantae; phylum Streptophyta; class Polypodiopsida; order Schizaeales; family Lygodiaceae; genus Lygodium; species Lygodium microphyllum. Next base: position 108,402,862 of record NC_141143.1, read on the forward strand.
CTATGATTTCAATAAGTTTTGATGATCATAAGTTTCAAATCTATTGTTATTATTACAATCAACAGAGTAGTGTAGATATTTTAACTTATAGATAAATTCTCTCTTTTACAGTTCAAGAACTCATAAATAATTAGTTATTTTGGTTGTTTCTAATTGAAGTGCTATGTTTCTATGACATGTAAGTATTGTCCAAGGTTTAGGTGAAGCACAAAACTTGATTAACTCTTTTATTGTGGTGAGTGATTCCTTTGTGCTAGATGATATGGATCTATTGAAATTTGAGATTTAAATATCATTTTATTTGTAGATATTACATGTTTATTTAGATCTCCATGCAAATTGGCTATGATCCATAAAACTCTTGTATCATATCATCCATATGACACACAATGCATTGAATCATAGAATATCTCAAGTATCAATTCAATGTGCCTATTCAGATTTACATGCCATGTGGCTACCATCCTTATATTGAGTACTCTTTACAATACTTACATTTTTATGCATTGTATTGAGTCAGATTAGACTCCTATTCATTATAATGCAAATTTTTTTGCAAAATTCTCTAAGTATTCTTGTACTATTCTTTTCATTCTATTTCATGTAAATGGTATGATTAAAGTGATGCCTTGAAATTAAGTTTTTACTTTGTGTCAATGTACATACATATATACATTTTGATATCAATGTTTGGGGGTCTATTTACAAAAGTGTAGATATCTCTTAATGCCATGTTGATTTGTATGGCATATTGGTGATTACTGGTTGGATCTAAGATATGTATCTTTTAGGACTTAACATATACTTCTTTATATCTATTGCCTAGGTTATAATGCTTGAGAGAAAAACAAGCATTCTCTTGATAGAGGTATAACAGAAAAGATGAAGGAGGGAAACAAATCATGGATATATATAATTGCTTATCTTTGATACATGTGCATCCAAGTATGAAGGGAGCTTTTAGGGTGAAAGCATATGCAATTGCAAATATATCAAAACACTAGAAGGGAAAATTTTTAGCTCTAAAACAAAGGAAGGTTGATTCTTATCTTGTAATAGAGGCATTGGTACATCATGCATTCATGCAAACTACATATTGCACCCATTGTAATCATTCAACAAAACATTGCAAATAGTAAGCCTTTGTAACACATTGAGAATGACAAATTTCATGATATCTTGTAACTAATTGCCTTGTGAGTGGCAAAATATTGAGAGTTTCATAGGTTCTTTTTGAGTGTTACCACCTTGAAAGTGGTAAATTGCTATTTGAGGGATATATAACTAAGTAGCTAACAGAGAGCCTTGTATTTTTCTATGACTCCAAGTACATATTTCCCAAGGGGGTTCAAGAATATGAAACCCTTGAGTCTAGACACAACAAATCTCAATAACACAAACTGGCCATTATGTAGTAGCTACATTTTGCACATGTGTAGTCTAGCAAAAAGCACTACAAGATATAGGCCTTATACTGACGTTAAAAGCAACGAACATGTAAATAAAGAAATTTATCCCCGTCGTCACAAAAAGCGTCGTTATTGGCGACGCCATAGAACAATTGGTATTAGCATCGTTATCAGCGTTGCTATTTGCGTCGGTATTAGTGTCACATTTGCTAATACTAATGCAAATAACGACGTTGATAATGATACTTTGAGATGCTAATAATGACGTCAATAACGACTCGTGTAGGGAAATTTGCGATGCTAATATCAACGGTAACAGGGGAAATTTTTTTTTGTGGCAGCCACATATAGCACTATGTGCTTTATTTGGGCCATACAAAATAGTTTCTGCATTGTGTACAATGCTTGTGTAAATAAAGACAAAGTGTACTTAAATCATATAACTGATACATGAAATAAATACATGATCACATAATGAAAGCGACTGGTACAATCATGGCAAGATATCACTACTACATAGAAAATGTCTACACAGATCACATGACAAAAAAAGAAGGGTGTGTGAGCTCCAGGGATCCAAGGGTGAGCTATAGATCCTTGCCATCCAAAAGCTTATCCTGCCGCAAAGGAGCATCGAATGGAGTCTGCAAAAAAAGAAACAACTACACATCAGTCCACCATACAACAATGCATTCTAAGGATTTATGATGGAGTGCTGCAAAGGAAACAAAATACTAACTGTTAGAAACACAATTGTGAGTACAAAGGATATTGCAAAAAATAAGCAAGCAAAACAAAATAAAAACTTATAAAGTCCTCCAGATATGTCCTGTGGCCGCCACTCCCAAGATGATGGATCACTCTGGCCTCTAGTCGTGCCCTTGTCGCCTCGTGCTGCTGTTGACTCCAACGTCCTGTAGAATCTGTAGCCTCCTCTCTCAATCGGCGCTAGTCGTCTGCATCTAGCCACTCGAGCTTTGCAACCCCACTCTTGAGTGCCTTGCGTGCGTCCGATCATTTGTGTGACATATGTGCACATATGCACTCCATCATCCAGTCCATAGAAAACCTATCTGCTGTGGTTGGTACCGGAAACTCCTCATGCACGGATGCTACTATGTAGTCCTTGCTCCCCTTCGTTATGTTTTTCCAATGATCCAAGACGTGAGGAAAAACTTGTTGGCACAACTCTCTCATGTGAGCCATCACCCTCCTCCCCTCATCATTCATAATGATGGCTCCTGACCTATAATCTACAAGGTAGGCATACCCCTCTGGGATATGCCTAAGATAGGTCCTCTTCCACCTGTGACCATGCTCCTGGGCATATCCAGGAGACCCCTGTACATTTGGTGTATCAACTGGTGTAGTATCTATCAGAGTAGCACCATAGGGGTGCCACCTCCGGATGGCTGAGCAAAAGCCAAAATGACTGGAGTAGATGTCCCCACAGGTGTGACAAATCCCGGAGGTGACATAGCTCTAGTAGAGCAAGGAGACAGAGACACTGCATCTGTGCCTCTAGAGCAACCACCTGAGCCACGCTCTCTGGAACCGCCACGAGAGCGAGGAGTAGCACCTGTATCCCAAGCTGACCAGGGGTTCACTGCATCCGTATCTTTGCAGCATCCCCTTGACCCTGAAGCACTCCCTCAGTCTAGCCCAAGTCTGGAGCATCAACCTCGTCTGCTTGAAGCTAAAGCATTTCATCACGCCGAAGTAGATCTAATAGAGCGGCCTGACGATGTCCGAGACAGCTCCTGGTCCGCCATGTCTCTGAATCTCGCCATCTGATCTGGAGACATGCGTGTGAAGATATCTTGCAACTCCTCATTGCTCATCCCTTCACTCATCCTGATGATCTAAGTATCCGCAAAGGTCACCTACACAGACAAAAAATAATGTTAGTATAATCAATTTAAATCATACAAAGCACTGTAATATAAATCTTTAAAAAATGATCTTACTTAAAATGCATGTCTTATGTATCCTTATAAGTGATTAGTCAATGAATTAAGTAAGTGAATACTCCAATTATGAAGTATCCTATGGTCCCATGTCAATCTTGTGACACAACTCGGCATAAACTGGAAGGTTGATAGACATGTCACCACAAAAGGATGAGACCACCTCGTTCTCAAAGAATTCTTGGACCCCTATATTTACATCATTGTTACCCAATGTTGGCTCCTCTATATGTTCCAAGCTTTCGATGGCCTCCATCCCTTGCAATATCGACCCCTCTATTTGCATATTGTCCTCATTTATGCTCGAAACATCGCTTTGATCATATACTCTTGCACTTCGGGAAGCTGAAGGTATAACATACCACCATCGAGGTTGTTGGGGGTTTGGATAGAAGATTACTTGTTCACAAACACGTACAAGAGAGATTTAACTATTGTGACATGTACCATGTTGTAATACAATTAACAAACAAATGAGTTCATGTACCTGTTCACAATGGGCCGGCAACACAAAGGTGTTGCGCAAATCCATCCATTTATTTCAAGAAATCTAGATGGACCTTATCGAACTGTTGCTCTAGCTCCTTCAAGTACCACTCTGAACCATTGCACATAGTATCATGAAGAAGCTACGGTAATCCACTGTAACAATACTTTGCAAGTTGCCAAAATACTCCATCTCATCTATAATCCTGTTTGGATCTGTTGCTCATCGTTGGCTCTCTTGCTTGAACCTTGCCATGATACCACAGTCTGTTGTGAAGCGCATTTTGTCAATACGCTCCACGCAAAAATACCGTTCACACGACCACATTGCACTATATATTTTGTACTGTACATTGAAACACTCAATTAGTTGTCGCATATAAAATATAGATACGACAAATTCTAAACACGTCAATACCTTTGGACTATATCCCCTCGAGAATTCCCACTCCTTGGTTGAGACCTCTACCTCTTCGCGAGATGCTGCGGTCAAAGCTCCATGCAACCATCGCATTGACATAAATTGTGGCATCCCCTCCATGCCCTCGGGATATAGAATCGGTCGATGGCACGTACTATGTCGAAATTCAGATCCCGCTTCCTCTCAATCTTGCTTAGCTTGTTGGTACCTGGCGAGCCATGTCTCCATAGAGGCATGGTGCAACATACAAAAGCGATTCACTTTCTCCTCCATTGCAGCATCCATTCTTTTTTCTACCCCATTTCCAACCACCACATCTCCGGTCAGTCTATCATCGTCCTTCAGTGACCATAGCATACTGTTGTCTGGATCCACTGTTAGTAGCCATTGTGAAATATGCACTAGCGCCTCAAACACCAACCAACCTTCAGCCATGCTACCTTTTGGCCGAGCTCGTTGTCGCACAAAGCCTTTCAGGGTTTTCATGAAGCACTCCAAGAAGAACATCCATCGCGTATAGACAGGTCCAACAATCTCCACTTCATCTACAAGATGCATAAGAAGGTGGATTTGTATTGTGAGAATGCTGGTAGGCAGGTATTTCTCCAGGAGACAGACTATCTCCACTACTTTCCACCTTGCGGATTCAATAGAGGACGTCTTAATCTCCTTCTGTGAGATCCATTACACTAAAGTTGACAACCTGTAAATGGCTCCGCGTATTTTTGGAGTAAGGCATCCTGCGATCACGATCAGTAGTCACTACAAGGAAACCTAGGTATAGCGACGGCGGGTAGTGACGCAGAAATAGTGGCGTCACTATTTGCATCGCAAATGCGACGCTAATAGTGACACAAATAGCGATGCACCACAGGGGAAAAAAAAGCGGGCCGAAATCCAAGCGCGTTTCATTTCGCACATTCGTGAAGAGAGGGAGAGCGACCGTTTTTTATAGAGGGTGAGAGAGGGAGAGGAAGAAGGCTTGCCGCCGCTACTGCCGCCGCCGTTAGTGAAGGAGAGGAGGAGCCGCCATCACGAAGAGGAGCCGCCAAACCCTCGCCAAATCTTTACGGTGAGTCCATTCTCTCTCTCTTTTATTTGTTTAGGGTTTAATTTGTGTATATTGAGAGAGGGAGAGGAAATGAGAGAGAAAGAGAGGGAGAGAGAGAGGGAGAGGAAGAGGGGGAGAGAAAGAGAAATAGAGGGGGAGAGAAAGAGAAAGAGAGGGAGAAGGAGGGGGAGGAAATGAGAGAGGGAGAGGGAGGGAGAGTGCATTCTCTCTCTCTTTTACTTTTTTAAATATAATTTGTGTATATATATTGAGAGAGGGAGAGGAAATGAGAGAGAAAGAGAGGGAGAGGGAGAGGGAGGAAATGGGAGAGGGAGGGGGAGGGAGGGAGGGAGAGAGAAAGAGAGGGAGAGGGAGGGAGAGAGAGAGAAAGAGAGGGAGAGGGAGAGGAAATGAGAGAGAAGGAGAGGGAGAGGGAGAGGGAGGAAATGAGAGAGGGAGAGGGAGGGAGAGAGAGATAGAAAGAGAGGGAAATTAAAGAGAGGGAGAGGGAGAAAATGGGAGAGGGAGGGAGAGGAAATGAGAGAGGGAGAGGGAGAGGGAGGAAATGAGAGAGGGAGAGGGAGGGAGAGAGAGAGAAAGAGAGGGAGAGGGGGAGGAAATAGGAAAGGAAGAGGGAGGGAGAGGGAGAGGGAGGGAGAGAGAAAGAGAGGGGGAGGGAGAGGGAGGGAGAGGAAATGAGAGAGGGAAATGGAGACATTAAACATAATAGGGAAATGAGAGAGGGAGAGGGAGGGAGAAGAAATGAGAGGAGAGGAAGAGAGCAAAAGGAAATGAGAGAGGGAGATGAGAGAGAAAAAAAGAGAGAATGAAAAGAGAGAGAAAAAGAGAGAAGATGTTAAACATAATAGGAAAAGAGAGAATGAGAGGGTGTGGGTGAGGGTTAGGGCGAGGGAGGGAGAGGAAATGAGAGAGGGAGAGGAGAGAGAAAAAGAAATGAGAGAGAGAGGAGAGAGAAAAAGAGAGAAAAATCATTAAACCTAATGGGGAAAGAGAGAAAGAGAGGGTCAAGGTGAGGGAGGGAGAGGAAATGAGAGAGGGAGAGAAAGAGAGAAAGGGAAATGAGAGAGGGAGAGGAGAGAGAAAAAGAGAAAAAATAATTAAATCTAATAGAAAAAGAGAGAAAGAGAGGGTCAGGGTGAGGGAGGGAGAGGAAATGAGAGAGGGAGAGAAAGAGAGAAAGGGAAATGAGAGAGAAAGAGGAGAGAGAAAAAATGAGAGAGAGAGAGAGGAGAGAGAAAAATCATTAAACCTAATAGGAAAAGAGAAAAAGAGAGGGTCAGGGTGAGGGAGGGAGAGGAAATGAGAGAGGGAGAGAAAGAGAGAAAGGGAAATGAGAGAGGGAGAGGAAATGAGAGAGGGAGAGAAAGGGAAATGAGAGAGGGAGAGGAGAGAGAAAAATAAATGAGAGAGAGAAAAAGAAATGAGAGAGGGAGAGAAAGGGAAATGAGAGAGAGAAGAGAGAAAAAGAGAAAAATCATTAAACCTAATAGGGAAAGAGAGACAGAGAGGGTCAGGGTGAGGGAGGCAGAGGAAATGAGAGAGGGGGAGAAAGAGAGAAAGGGAAATGAGAGAGGGAGAGGAGAGAGAAAAAATGAGAGGGAGAGGAGAGAGAAAAAGAGAAAAAAAATCATTAAACCTAATAGAAAAAGAAAGAAAGAGAGGGTGAGGGTGAGAGAGGGAGAGGAAATGAGAGAGAGAGAAAGAGAGAAAGGGAAATGAGAGATGGAGATAAGAGAGAAAAAGAAATATGAGAGAGAGAGAGGAGAGAGAAAAAGAGAGAAAAATCATTAAACCTAATAGGGAAAGAGAGAAAGAGAGGGTCAGGATGAGGGAGGGAGAGGAAATGAGAGAGGGAGAGAAAGAGAGAAAGGTAAATAGGACCTTACAATAAGCTCATCCTAGGCTCATAGGGGTTAGGCCGATCCTCAACAAACCTAAGGGATATATGGCTAGAGAGCCCTAGCATACTTGTGCCTCCTAGCATAATGTTCTTCTTGCAAAGAGACCTCTCATACATGGGGCTTGTCCTAGCCTCCACCACGCAAATATACAACGAAGGCAATCAGCCTATCAGTATGAAAAAAATTCATTTTTCATAACGTAATCCCAAAAATAACTTTGGATATTCCATAAAAATCAATCTCTTCTTAAAAAAACAAATATAGAAAAGTAAAATAGCATCATTCATATATATGCTTCACAAAACTAAAACAGCATCACCACAAGATCTCTTAGGAAACTCATCTTCAACTATCAATTTTAATTAATAAATATAATATAAAGTCACTTGCAAGGAATGACACTCTTTTATCATTAACCCTATTTCTTCCTTAGAATAGTCTTAGGAACAAATTTATGCTCTAACAAGCATATATTTGAGCATAATAACTATTTTAAGGTTTATTCCATGAGTAGTCGTAGTATATATGCAACCATCAAGCTAGAGATCATGCTTTGGTATCTATGGAGATCCCAATCTCATGCCCTTATATTGATTGTAGTGTGCAATAGTGTGGAGAGAAGATGGGTGAGTTGTAAATGGTAAAGGAGAATTCTATTGATGATGGAGAGAAGATGAGGTGAATCGCCAATCCTATTCTTAGTGAGTGCAACTTACCCATAGTCATTGTCGTCGTGGTTGTGGTCGTGGTCGTGGTCGTGATCGTGGTCATGGTTGTGGTCATCATAGTTGTAGTCGTGGTCATGGTCGTGGTCGTAGTCGTGGTCATGGTTGTAGTCGTATTGATAGTCATGGTCGTGGTGGTCGTGGTCGTGGTCGTGGTCGTGGTCATGGTCATGGTCATGGTCGTAGTTGTGGTCGTGGTCGTCGTAGTCGTGGTCGTGGTCATGGGTCGTGGTTGTGGTCGTCGTAATTGTAGTCGTGGTTGTGGTTGTGGCCGTGGTTGTAGTCGTAGTCGTAGTCGTGGTGGTGGTGGTGGTCATAGTCGTAGTCGTAGTTGTAGTCGTAGCCGTGGTCGTGGTTGTGGTCGTAGTTGTCATGGTCGTGATAGTGGTCATGGTCATGGTCGTGGTCGTAGTCGTAGAAAAAGAGAGAGATGGAAGGAGAGGATAACAATTTAAGAAAAAAAGAATGATAATAAAAACAATTTTTTTATTGTAACATAGACAAAATGGAAAACGATGAAGATCTTGTTGTTCAAGATCGCGAGGCGTATCTTAATCAGCGTGTCCCATGTCCTTGCTCTCAATGCAAGCTGGCAATTAGACGAAAGTGCCGATTATCTATAGAACACATACGACTATTTGGCGAGTTTCAATCTGAGATCATTGATCAGGCGATTGCGGATTTTCAGCAAACGGTAAGAAAAGTTAATATCAATCATGCATTGTACTCGCAAGCTAATTGAATACCATATACAATAAGATTGGGTCTCGCTAGCAAATTTTCTATCTAGGGAGGTGATGTCTCGTCCCAAGGAGGAGTGCACCCTTTGGGGCCAATTAGAAGAGTTCGTGGGCATACAATGGATGGAGTGCATGAGCCAATCCACCACTTACAAGGCCAATCTATATCGTCAATGCCAGAGGAGATAGACAACCTTCTAGACCTACCTACAATCTTGGAGCCTGAGATGGAGGCAATGATCGATGCATTGATTCCCATGGATGTCGAGATTTCTGATCCGCTTAGAGAGGAAGCATCCATACCATTATATGATAGGTGCCGAGTATCTCGCCTGAAGACACTGCTTGCACTCTTAAGTGTGCAAGCAAAATATGGGTGGAGCGATACGAGTGTGACCGAGTTGTTCAGGTACCTTATACATATGCTTCATTGATTTTTTTCGGCACTATTATTAAAAACATTTGTGCTTTTTCAAGGTGTTTATGATTTTTTTCAGGTTATTGAAATATCATATATTACCACCTGCAAATACCATGCTTAAGTCTTGTGATGATGCACGACATGTTTTACGAAAGCTTGGCATGGACTACAACAACATCCATGCATGTATCAACGATTGCATACTGTTTCGAGGAGAATACGAGACTATGGAGACATGTCCAAAGTGTGGTGCTCATAGGTATCGACAGGACTTGCAAGGGCAAACCATTCCTCAAAAAGTTCTCAGTCACTTTCTGCTTATCCCCTATATAAATCACATGTTTCGTACTTCTGACATGGCAAGCTTGACAATGTGGCATGCACAGAATAGGTCTACCGATGGAGTTCAACAAATATCAGCGGATTCACACGCATGGAGCCACATTGACTCTACCTTCCCAAGCTTTGCCTGAAAGCCAAGGAATCTTCAGCTCGGTCTTGCAATGGATGGCGTGAACCCATTCGGTCTGTGCTCAACTTCTTACAGTGTGTGGCCTATAGTCCTTGTCAACTACAATATCCCTCCATGGCTTTCTACAAAGAAAGGACATCTCATCCTTAGCTTACTCATCCCCAGCCGCTACAAAGTCAAAAATATGGACGTGTATCTTCATCCATTAGTCGATGAGCTTAAGATTTTGTGGGAGGAGGGGGTCACCGTGCAAGATATGAGCAGGCATGATGGTTGGCAGTCAACCAATGTTCGAGCCATTCTCATATGGATGATGCATAACTTTTCGGGATTCGGAGAGTGCTCATCAGCTGAACAGGCCTCCGTTCTCATTGGTAATATCTATATTTTATCTCGTTCAAGCTTGTATTCACTGGGCCGTGGTGTTGGAACAGGTTTGGTTACCTTAGGTTATCATGCATATCCATTGTGCAGGCCATAGTTAGACTCCTGAAGGTCACAAACCATAAAGAAGATGGTATATCAAGGACACACTACTTTCTTGCTAGATGATCATGAACTCAGGGAAGGTTTTCTTGGACGACCTCCAACACGTATGAATGCCGCAAGCTGGTGTGGGCTGAAAATGGTCCATGCGGAATCACATCCAAACGGAATACGGCGCTTCTCAGTTTTCTACGAGTTGCCATATTGGACCCATGTGGGAGCTTTCGCTCAACCGCCAAGACCCTCGGACCGCTTATTGTTTCAAGCGTTCCAAGCCGAGCACTAATGGCTACCTCTCACATAGCCGACGCGCCATCCATATCTAAGGGTGTAGTGAGCTTACCTTGATGCCGTTCAAGTTACCTCCTCTCCCGTGCACTCCAGTAGCTCCACGATCCAAGTGCAAGCTTCAAGCAAGCTCCATCCTCAAGCTCCACGCTCCAAGCTCCATCGCCGCGAGCAAGAGAAGAGAAGAGAAGAGAAGAGAATGAAAGAGGAGAAGATGGAGAGCTTCTTCTCCTCGGTCCCTCATCCTCACACACTCACTCCCTCACACTCTCACACTCCCTATCTCAATCACAAGCTCAAGCAAGCAAGAAGAAGAAGAAGAGGAGAGCTACTTTTGGCCACACACAAGAATGAGCTTCTCATTCACTTTTCAACTTTATATACAAAACCCTAAATCCCTTTTGGGTGGTCATCCCCTTTTTCCCTTTTTACATGGCCGGCCGTAGCCTAGGCCCTTTTTCCCATTGTCCTTCTATCTTCCTAGCTTCCTTTCCACCGCCCATCTACCTTTACAAATTGCACAGGTGAGAGCCCGGCACTCTTTTACAAGATTTCAGGGTGCGACTTTTTATTTTAAAATGCGCATTTCCCATTTTGCCTTTGCCTTGGACTTTTAAGGTTGCCCTTTCGCTTTTTGGCCTTTTTTCCTTTTCCTTCTTCAGTCGGGCTATCTTTTTTCCGCCTTTGCCCTGCTTCTTTTCCACTTCTTTTTGCTTCCTTCGTGTTGGGGTTAACATTACCCCCCTCCTAGACAAGTGCCAGTCCCATGGCACTCACCGTCGTAGGTAGCAGGCTGTAGCATGCACCCAAGACGTGGGTGACAAGGTCGCCTGTGGTTTCCGTGGAGGAGTGTTGGTGGTGGTGTGGCAGAACGTCCTGGGGGCCTGGTGGTGGCCAAGGTGGTTGGTGGAAGGTTATTGGAGTTGGTGGTAGGGCTATGCTGTGTTGGGGATTGGATTGATGGCCAGCACAAGTGTTGGTTTGTTGGGGATTCTGCATGTGACGATTCTTTGTGGGCTTGTTGGATGGTAAGGGACAAGTTTCAAAGTTGAGTGTTGATGAAGAGCAAACAATACCTTATACCTGCAATTGGAAAACCTCACCTGTGATCTCTCCTTCAGGGGTAGTGCTAGGCTTCTCATCGTGCACAATACATATTTTGATTAGTTTGGGAGACAGGTCGAACGCTAAGCAAGCCTAGAGTATTGTCCTGCACTTGAGGACCCAAACTGTGGATATAATTTGGTGCAAATATTATGTGAGTGCTCGTGCATACTTAGATATTACATAGTTAGAAGACCGTGGGCTAGTTTCTCATAACAATTCGTGGATGAAGCAAAGTTGTCCATGTGGAGAAGGAGTACGCGTGAAGGCATATGAGACATCCTTTGCATTGTGACTGCACGATGTATCATAATGGAATACAAGGACACCGCACTTTCAGTAGCTGGAAACCATTGGACTTGCTTGATGAGTACGGTGTACTTTTCATGGCCAATCGTGCGGTGCTTATCACTACTGATTGCAATGGTACGAAGGCAGAGTGCAAAAGAAAATTATGCAAGTGGGTCAGGGTGACAGGTCTAATCCTAGGCGAGACAAGCTCCCCAGGTATGTCCTGCCCTTGATGTGCCCTGAACAATTGTGGGTGAGTGTAAGGGGCTAGGGGACTAGGGACGAAGCCGGTCAACCAAGGTCACCAGACGTACCTAATTTGAGGACCCCTAGGTGCTCTGCTGTGATCGTGGGTGCTTCTTATTTTTCCATTCACTTCTTTTTCTTTTCTTTCTCTCTTTTTTCTTTTTTTTGCCTGAGCACAACCATTACAATATGTTGAGGCTATCAGCCTTTCAATGGGTTGGAAAATGTCAAGCTTCGAAGGCTAAGAAAATGAATAGTACAATGATGATGGTGCCCTAGCCTCGCTGTTAGAGAAGCAGTTGGCGAAAGGGGGAGATACACTTGGGATATTGCAACCCTCCTTGCGGCACATGCGATGTTGGTACAATTGAGGTAACGATTGCCGTGAGCCAACTATAGAGCCTGACCCAGAAGGGGGCGTGGCCCAGTAATGTTTTGTGGGCCATGCAATGTGGGTGATTGGCAAGGGTGCTTTCGGCAGCGTGGCTTTGCCGCGACTTGCTGTGGGGTTGTGGGTGTTGCGGTGATTGGGCATTGAGCATTTTCGCACAGGGACCTGTATTATCCTACATCCACTTGTCGCTTCATGAGAGCATATGCATTGTGTATGCCGCAACTATAATAAACCAGTGCAATGCAAAGAGACATCACTTATCTGAATTCTATGGTGTTGACTAGACATTTCTCACTTGCGCTTGATTAGCTTTTTCTTTTGCTAAAGGCATAGCATATATTAAACGCAGATATGATAAGTTCATACAAGTCAGGAACATGTCAACACTTAACAAGTCGGGAACACTCAACCATTTAAAAACAAAAAGTCCTGGCCAGTTATCATTTGATAAGCCCCTTATGCATTATGGGCTACTCGATTTGTACGAGGCGGGGCAAGTCTGGATGGCCGGGTGATTGGGGCTCTGCTAGTGTGGGACTCCCGTGGGGGTGAGCAGGGAACATGTTGGCCGGGATATGAATGGTGTAATCCCGGCCCGCTACCGTCTCCAAAATATCTTTAAATAGTTCATTAAATTCTTCTCTTTCCCGGGCTGCCCTTTCTGCCTTTGAGCGTCTGGGGCCCGAGCGGGAGCTGGGAGTGCGTACCACTAGTGCTGCCACCTGTTGTGTGTTTCGAGTCTTGACTTTCTTGACTCGAGGATTCTTTGGCCTTCGCCCTGGGCAATGCCACTTAGGGCCTCGCTTCTTGGCATACCTCTTGATGGTGGGCACATAGCGCTTTGGTGGAGGGGCGCGTGCCACATGCTCCCGCCTTCTGCGAAGAGCGTCTTTGCATGCTAGATCCCCATGATTCTCCATGCATTCCGCTGCAAAAGGAAACCTGCAAGACACAATCCAAGGGCTTAGGCCTTGATACAGGATACAACTGTTTGCATGGAAGGGATTTTAGTGTGGTTTATGAAGCGCATATGACAAGAAGGGGAGGGGTGAGGCATGCGGTGTTTGTTGCAGGGGAATGGTCCCCATGCTGATGTTCGCGTTGCCTCCAGTCATTAGTGGATATTAGTTTATGCGAAGTCGCGTGGACTGGTTGTCGTGGAGTGGGACAGGGTACATCCTTGGAAGGATAGACCAAAAAGGGAAGAAGGTGCATAGGAAGGGACTACACCGAGTCTACACCATCAGAGTTGTTGGTCAAGGCCTCCTATGGCGGCAATATGGGTTGCATGCCCTTCACTTGGAGGTGGGGCTGGTCACATGACTTTTAAAAGTGTGATGTGAGGAGGACCTGAGGAGATTAGCCTGTCAAACCTGACTCTTCTCCCTGCGCTTGACTATCATTGCGTGTGTGTGTTGATATTGTTTATACACGGTGACACAAAAATCAGTGTTTATTTATATACATATCTATGAATCCATGTCGCATCACGAGGATAAGAACCAAGTGTAGAACTCGGGGTTGTACCGGAGCGTGGCACACGCACCCTTGACCGAGTCTACTGGCAATATGTAACTCCTCCTCGGTGAGAACCTTATCAATCAAAGGGCCCTGTAGCCTAGTCCCAGCCAAGTCTGCACCCCGAATGTCAGTGAGCACTCGAAGGGAAGTTGGTGCCACGTAGGTTGGGTCTCTTTGAGACTGCCATTTGGCCAATCGCTCTTCTGAGACCGTCATGATCTGAGCCCCTAGTTCGGCCATTACAATGCGGCTTTCGCACCAACGCTGCTCAAATTGACTCTGGCCTGCTGACAGTTCCTTTAGTAGCTCTATGTCTACGAGATTCGGTCGACAGAGCACTTCATTGAATGTGACGGTTAAGAGCAGTTCGTCAGCCTCCTCGTCAGGGATGAGTCGCATATGTTCATGTAGGAGCTTGTCGTAGTGCCCGTTAAGATGTTCTTGTTCTTCCCATGATAGAGAAAAGGTCAAGTAATCTCCAAGCTGCTCCTTGGGGATCGTGCCCATGTCCGCAAGGACGTAGACACGCGCGACCACCTTGAGCTTAGCCTCCAACTCAGTTAAGCATTCTGCGACCCTTCTATGTTCAACGAGGGCTTGCTCGATTGCTATCTCATGCAAAGTTCTAAGAGTTTCCTTAGGCTTTAGCATGGCTGGGGGCTTAGGCCTAGACGAGCAAGATTGGTCCACGCTAGGTTTTCTTATGCTCTTGGGGTTCTCACGTTTCTCCTAAGGTTTTGTTGTTATTTCATCATGGTTCTTCTCGGATGTGACTGGTATAGATTTGTCACCCTGTTGTGACAGCGTTGTATCCACTCTTGATTGATCAATGTGAGTTCTATTGTCAGTGGATAGAGTGTTGCAAGCAACTGTTGATGGCAACGGTTGCTTTGGTTTCTCAGAACACACGGATGTGTCTGGGGTTTCACCGCTGTTAGGAGAGGCATCAATGGGTTCATTGGTGGGTGGACTCGATGCTTTATTCATCAACTCTCCAGTGCCCTTCGTCTCAATGTTCTTGGGGTCCACAACCACTTGCATCTGTTACTGTTTTCTCTGCTTTCTCCTCTTTTTCTTGGTCAATGAAGGTGCCTCTCTCAACAACTCAGGACCTTGGGCTATATCGACCGTTGATGTGCTTGGTCGGGCCTCAGCATTTCCCTTCTCTAGTGTGTCCTTATGGGGCATAGCCGTGGTTTGCTGAATAGCCTTGCCCGGTTGTGAGGGCACAACTGCTGCCCTTTTCGGAGAGTCTAGCTTTTCAACCAACTCCCCTGCGTTTAACTCCCCCGTCCTAGGCTTTAGGCACTTTAAAAGTGCTAGAGTTGTTGAGGGGTTTGGTTGTGACACCTCCTCCACAGGTAAACTACTAAGGACACGTTCCACAAGGGGTGTTGTCATGGCCAAAGATTGTGGCTACTGTGTCCCTGATTGGAAGTAGTGGTGGCTAGTTCAGTGGACTGGCTACCATTGGTAGACTACGGTGTCAAGTCCTTAGGCAGATTAAAAGTGGCCGTGCCTTTTTTTTCCCTTTGCGTATTCACTTGTGCAGATTGAGTAGTGGCTGAGCTAGCCACGGTGGATTTCATAGGCACATCCTTAGGCTGAGAGCTAAGGGTGGTGTCGTGTCCTGCCTCCTGGACATTTGGAAGCTTTGATGTAGGTCGAGATTGGGATCCAGCAGCTACACTTGACAATTGTTGTGCTTCCTGTGTCCGTTTGGGGGAAGAGGGCATAGGAGGTCTAGGACTCCTAGGTGGATGTGGCACTAGCTGACTGATTTTCTTAAGGCTATTAGATGATTGTGCCATTTGCTTTGTTGAGCGAGTAGCCTTGCCATGAGCAATGTTGTGCCTATGATGTTTGTTCTCCCCTTGGGAAATCAAAGGCTCATTGGGCACTAATGGCTTTTGTGCACGCTCAATGGTTACATATGACATCTGCTTATCAAGCATGCTAGGTTGAGGCTCTTTCTTTCGAACACTCATGTTTGGTTTCTTGCCTCGAGACCTAGAGTTTCTCTTAGATTTCCTCCTGTGCTTCGTTGCTTTTGATGCACTCTGGCCTTTAGTTGACCAGGGAGGTTTAGCAAGGGGTTTTGGCACCCAAATCCATCGGTTGCCTGCATAATACCCTTGAGCCCGAAGTAACGCCTTGGATATCCATCGTGGCGTTGTGCTGGCTCTCCATCGACGCCTCCGTCTATAAGGCTTGGGCTTCTTTTGGGGTCTTCTACGATATTTGTAAGTCCAAAGCCCGTCCTTGGCATTGTCTCTTGACCTTTTTGTTTCAAGCATGGCCTCACTCACTGGTCCTCGTTGTTCGACCTGTGCTTGTATCAACTCTTCCAACAAGTCCTTGCCCTCGTTAGTAGGCTTGACTGTTACGTCAGCACATTCCTTGCCTTTCCCTCGAGGTTTGATGAGGTCACCCTTGCTAAAGGTTGTGACTATCCTCACACCCGGTAGTGTCAGGTGTATCCTCTGTGCAACATAGTCAGGCTCACACTTGGTCGCCCTTTTGAAGGGTCTTCTTAGGAGGGTTTCTTTCCCACAGCTAGCACTATTTGGAGAAACATGAAATAGGATAGGCAAGCTTTCTGTTTCAATTGTCGCAAGGATTTTGCACTTCCCTATGAGTGCTTGTGGGTGTCCCCCATAAGGGCTAAGAGTTGCACTAGTCGGTGTCAGCTCTGGTTGGCCTAGTAGGGTCCATGATTCATAGGTCAAGATATTAAAATCTGCTCCTTCATCAATTAGAGCATCAATAGTATGCTCTCTTTTTGCGGTGAGTTTGACCCTAAGATAAGCAGGTGGTACTATGTCTTCATCTTCCGGGTCCTGGCTTGTAAATTTAAGCCTTCTGACAGATGCCCTTGAGTCCCCACTTGCATGACCAGATGTGGATTCCCCACACTGACGTCTTGGGTTGTCTGTGCAGTGTTGCTCAAGGTACATCTCTCATCAAGAGTGTCATGTCTAGTCATCTTGGCATTTGTAGCTTGCTGATGTTGCACTTCGCTCTGACTAGACATGGTATGAACACAATGTCTTTGTGTTCTCATGGTGTGGCCTTTTTGCCCTTGTTGGCTAGATGGGCCCATTGAAGTTCTAGGGTCTCTGTTTGTCTCTATTCGTGTACGGGCTTTTGGTTGCCCTTTTGCAAGTGAGCATCCATGCTCGTGTAGAGCCATTGCTACACTAGGGTCCAATTTGGAGGTCCTGTCACGACGCGCGTTTTCTCTCCAACCTACTCGGGTGAGTGGTCCAATTATGGACTCGTCCGAGTGTCCGAGTCAGACGGATTGGTCCGAGCGTCCGATTCTCAAAATTGGATGGGTTGGTCCGAGTGCCACATGGCACGTTCGATCGGGCTGGTCCGATTCTGGGAATCGGACGGTCTGACTCCCGAACTCGGGTGGTCCGATTCTGGGAATCGGACCACAGCAAGTTGGTCCGAGTGCGTCGGCGGCGGACGCGATTTCCGCGTTTGTCCCCTCCTCACTGTCTGGTGCACACAACCACCACAGATTTTCTAGATCTGATCAGGGCACTTGTTGGAAAACACTAGACTCACCTGGAGCAGCACGAATCACTGCCGCCTAGAAATCGAGGCAGCGTTTCCTCGCCCTGTGAACTAGAAGTTCTCTCTCTCTCTCTCACACACAAGGCAAACCAAGGAAATGAGGTTTGTCCTAGCCTCCCAGGCCTCTTAAGGTCCTTTCCCAGCACTGCAGAACCTCACAGCTAGTTCCCTGTTCCTGTCTCACCCAGAACTTGAATCTGGTCACCTGTTTCCCTGTTTTAGCTTGTTATACAGCAACAGAAAACTCTACTGTTTGCTTGTTTTTTTCCTCTTTTTCTTTGTTTTTTCCTACCCTAAATGCATCCAAATCACAAAATAAATACCTATACTACTCCATTCCACAACATAAATCTTAGAAAGCAAAAAACCTACTTACTAAGGAGATCGAATACCCTCTTCAATCCCCTCGCTTCCCACCTATCTACCTCAAGCACCGGTTCGGGGAAAACCCTACTCCAATGCTCGATTTGAAGCGTGCAAACGCTCAAGGCTTGAATCTGTTGGTCCCGGCAATGGAGCCAAAATGTGGGAGCTTTCGCTCAACCGCCAAGACCCTCGGACCACTTATTGTTTCAAGCGTTCCAAGCCGAGCACTAATGGCTACCTCTCACATAGCCGACGCGCCATCCATATCTAAGGGTGTAGTGAGCTTACCTTGATGCCGTTCGAGTTACCTCCTCTCCCACGCACTCCAGTAGCTCCACGATCCAAGTGCAAGCTTCAAGCAAGCTCCATCCTCAAGCTCCACGCTCCAAGCTCCATCGCCGCGAGCAAGAGAAGAGAAGAGAAGAGAAGAGAAGGAAAGAGGAGAAGATGGAGAGCTTCTCCTCCTCGGTCCCTCATCCTCACACACTCACTCCCTCACACTCTCACACTCCCTCTCTCAATCACAAGCTCAAGCAAGCAAGAAGAAGAAGAAGAGGAGAGCTACTTTTGGCCACACACAAGAATGAGCTTCTCATTCACTTTTCAACTTTATATACAAAACCCTAAATCCCTTTTGGGTGGTCATCCCCTTTTTCCCTTTTTACATGGCCGGCCGTAGCCCCCTTTTTCCCATTGTCCTTCTATCTTCCTAGCTTCCTTTCCACCGCCCGTCTACCTTTACAAATTGCACGGGTGAGAGCTCGGCGCTCTTTTACAAGATTTCAGGGTGCGTCTTTTTATTTTAAAATGCGCCTTTCCCCTTTTGCCTTTGCCTTGGACTTTTAAGGTTGCCCTTTCGCTTTTTGGCCTTTTTTCCTTTTCCTTCTTCAGTCAGGCTATCTTTTTTCCGCCTTTGCCCTACGTCTTTTCCACTTCTTTTTGCTTCCTTCGTGTTGGGGTTAACAACCCACTTACAGGTCAACCACTTGTTGGATCCCATGCATATTTTCAAGAATGTGGGCAGCTTGCTATGGGACCACATCACAGGAAAGAGAGACATTATAGGGGCACGAATGGATTTGAAGGAGGTAGGTAAGATGGAGGCGCTTTGGCTGCAGTCGAGTGCTGATGGTCGCGTGCAGCTACCTCGCGCTCCTTGGGTTTTGTCCACTAAAGAAGAGCACATTGTGAAGCAAGTAGTCAAGTCTATCCACACTCCGACGGGTATGATGCGTTCTCTCAGGTCTGCATTTTCTAAAGATGACCAATTATCAGGACTAAAATCCCATAACTAGCATAAGATATGTCAGGTTTGTACTATGAATGGATTGTAATTGGCGTGCGCATTTTGCTATTTGGAGTGTAGCCATTATTCATAATGCTTTCTCATTTGTGGCAGTTTGTACTACCGATCACGATCGCAGGATATCTTAATCCAGAAATACATGAGGCCATTTACAGGTTGTCGACTTTGGTGCAATGGATCTCACAGAAGGAGATTAAGATGTCCTCTATTGAATCCGCGAGGCGGGGAGCAGTGGAGGCGGTCTGTCTCTTTGAGAAATACATACCCACCAGCATACTCACGATACAAATCCACCTTCTTGTGCATCTTGTAGATGAAGTGGAGATTGCTGGACCTGTCCATATGCGATGGATGTTCTTCTTGGAGCGCTTCATGAAAACCTTGAAAGGCTTTGTGCGACAACAAGCTTGGCTAGAAGGTAGCATGGCTGAAGGTTGGTTGGTGTCTGAGGCGCTAGTGCATATTTCACAATGGCTACCAACGGTGGATCCAGACAACGAAATGCTATGGTCGTTGAAGGACGATGATAGACTGACTGGAGATGTGGTGGTTGGAAATGGGGTAGAAAAAAGAATGGATGCCTCAATGGAGGAGAAGGTGAATCACTTTTGTATGTTGCACCATGCCTTTATGGAGACAAGACTCGCCAACTACCAGATCACTAGGGAAGATCGAGAGGAAGCGTGAGCTAAATTCTGACGTAGTACGCATCATCGACCAATTTGATATCCCGAGAGCATGGAGGAGATGCCGTGGTTCATGTCAACGCGATGGTGGGATGGAGCTTTGACCGCAGCGTCTCGTGAAGGGATAGAGGTCTCAATGGAAGAGTGGGAATTCTCGAGGGGATGTAGTCCAAAGGTGATGAGGGTTTTAGGAATTGTCGTATCTAAATTTTATATGTGACATCTAATTTGAGTGTTTCAATGTACAATTTAAAATATATAGTGCAGCGTGGTCGCGCGAACGGCATTTTCACATGGAGCGTATTGACAAAATGCGCTCCACAATGGACTGTGGTATCATGGCAAGGTTCGAGCAAGAGAGTCGGCAACAAGCAATGGATCCAAACACGGTTATGGATGAGATAGAGTATTTTGGAAACTTGCAAAGTATTGTTACAATGGATTACTATAGCTTCTCCATGATACTATTCGATGTGCAGTGGTTCAAAGTGGTACTTGGAGGAGTTGGAGTAACAGTTCAATGAGGTCCATCTGGATTTCCCTCGAAATAGATTTTGAAAAAAAATGGATAGATTTGCGTGACAACTTTGTGTTGTCGGCCCATTGTGAATAAGTGCATGAAAATACAGGAGTCCAAGAATTCTTTGAGAATGAGGTGGACTCATCCTTTTGTGGTGACATGTCTATCGACCTTCCAGTGTATGCGGAGTTGTGTTAGGAGATTGACATGGGATCATAGGATACTTCATACTTGGAGCATCCACTTACTCAATTCGTTGACCAATCGCTTATAAGGATACATAAGATATGCATTTTAAGTGAGATCTTTTTTTTAGGATTTATATTACTGTGCTTTGTATGATTTAAATTGATTATTCTAACATCATTTTTTATCCGTGTAGGTGACATTTTCAGGATGAGTCGAGGGATGAGTAATGAGGAGTTACAAGATATCTTCACACGCATATCTCCAGACCAGATCGCGAGATTCAGAGATATGGCAGACCAGGAGCTATCTCGGTCTTCGTCAGGGCGCTCTGCTAGATCTACTTTAGTGCGATCAGATGCCTCAGCTTCGAGTAGACGAGCTCGACGCTCCAGACTTGGGCCAGAGGGAGGGAGTGCTTTGGGGTCAGGGGGATGCTGCAGAGATACGGATGCAGTGAGCCCGCGGTCGACACGTGATGCAGGTGCGACTCCTCGCTCTCATGGCGGTTCCAGGGAGCGCGGCTCAGGCTCAGGTGGATGCTCTGGAGGCACAAATGTGGTGTCTCCGTCTCGTTGTTCAGCTGGAGTTGCATCACCTCCAGGATTTGTCACACCTATGGGGACATCTACTCCAGTTATTCTAGTTTTTGCTCAGCCGTTAGTAGGTGGCACCCCTATGGGTGCCACTCCGAGAGATATTATCCCAATCAGTACACGGGATACACAGGGGTCTCCTAGATATGCCCAGGAGCGTGGACGCAGATGGGAGAGGACTCATCTTAGGCAGACCCTAGGGGGATATGGATATCTAGTCGATGATACGTCAGGAGCCATCATCATGAATGATGAGGGGAGGAGGGTGATGGCTCGCATGAGAGAGTTGTACCAACAAATTTTTCGGCACAACGTCTTAGATAATTGGAATAACATACCAGAGGGGAGCAATGACTACATAGTAGCATCCTTGCATGAGGAGTTTTCGGTTCCAGCCTCAGTAGATAGATTTTCTACGGGGGCTGGATGATGGATTGCATGCGTGCATATATGTCACACAGATGATCCGACGCACGCAAGGCAATCAGAGTGGGGCTGCAAAGCCCGAGTGGTTAGATGCAGACGACTGGCGCCAACTGAGGGAGGATGCTACAGATTCTCCAGGACATTAAAGTTAGCAGTGCGAGGCGGCGAGTGCAGGACTCGAGGCTGGAGTGGTCCATCATGTTGGAGTGGCGGCCACATGACATATTTGGAGGACTTTGCAAGTTTTTCTTTTGTTTTGCTTGTTTATTTTTTTGCAATATCCTTTGTACTGACAATCATGTTTCTAACAGTTAGCATTTTGTTTTCTTTGCAGCACTCCATTACAAATCGCGATGTGATCGACCTTGAGACTCGATATGCAGAGGGGCACGGTCTCACTTCATTGATCGAACGATTGTATAGACGCGACAGCCCTGTAAGTCACTCATCTTTCTTATCTGTACTTACCATGTTTAATTAGAATGCATTATTGTATGGTGGACTGATGTGTTGTTGTTTCTTTTTTTGTAGAGTTCGTTCGATGCTCCTTTGCAGCGGGACGAGTTTTCAGAGGGTGAGGATATGTAGCTCGCCCTTGGATCCCTGGAGCTCACACACCTTTATTTTTTGGTCACCTGATCTATGTAGAAATTTTCTATTTATTAGTGATATCTTGTCATGATTGTACCAATCACTTATTATGCGATCATGTATTTATTTCATGTATCAGTGTTACGATTTCAGTATACTTTGTTTTTGTTTGCAAGCGCATTGTACACAGTGTAGAAACTATTTTGTATGGCTCTAATAAAGCACACAGTGCTATAAAATTTTTTCCCCTGTTATTGTCGCTATTAGTATCGCAAATTTTACTGCTCGCATCGTTATTGGCATTGTTATTTTCATCGCAAACCGTTGCTATCTAGCATCGGTATTGCAGTCGGTATCATGCGACGTTGATATTGACTCCAATACCGACGCTGATACGACTGTTCTATGGCATTGCCAATAATGATGCTTGTTGTGATGATGGGGGTAATTTTTGTTATTTGCATTTTCGTCGCTTTTAACGTCAGTATAAGGCCTATATCTTGAAGTGAGTAGAAACTGCCACAAATGAGAAAGCATTATGAACAATGACTACACTCCAAATAGCAAAATGTGCAGGCCACTTACAGTCCATTCGTAGTACAAACCTAACATATCTTATGCCAATCATGGGATTTTAGCCTTGATAATTGGTCGTCTTTAGAAAACGCAGACCTGAGAGAACGCATCATACCCGTCGGAGTGCGGATAGACTTGAATATTTGCTTCACAATGCACTCTTCTTTAGTGGATAAAACCCAAGGAGTGTGAGGTAGTTGTAAGCAACCATCAGCACTCGACTGCGGCCAAAGCGTCTCCATCTTGCCTACCTCCTTCAAATCCATTCATGCCCCTATAGTGTCTCTCTTTACTTGTGATATGGTCCCATAGCAAGCTGCCCACGTTCTTGAAAATATGCATGGGATCCAATAAGTGGTTGATCTGTAAGTGGGTCCAATATGGCAACTCGTAGAAAACTGAGAACCCTCGCATTCCGTTTAGATGTGACTCCGCGTAGACCATTTTCAGCTCGTACCAACTTTGGGCATTCATACATGTTAGAGGTCGTCCAAGAAAACCTTCCCTGAGTTCATGATCCTCTGGCAAGAAAGCGGCATGTCCTTGATATACCATCTTCTTCATGGTTCGTGACCTTTGGGAGTCTAACTATGGCCTGCATAATGGACATGCATGATAACATGAGGTAACCAGATCTGTCCCAACACTTCTATCCAGTGAATACAAACTTGAACGAGCTATGATAGATATTACCAACGAGAACGGAAGCCTATTTACCTGAGCACTCTCCGAATCTTGGAAAGTCATGCATCGTCCATATGAGAATGGCTCGAATATTGGCAGACCATTGACCATCGCGCTTACTCATATCTTGCACGGTGACCCCCTCCTCCCACAAAATCTTAAGCTCATCGACTAATGGACGAAGATACACGTCCATATTTTTGACTTTGTAGCGGCTAGGGATGAGTAAGCTAAGAATGAGATGTCCTTTCTTCATAGAAAGCCACGGAGGGATATTGTAGTTGACAAGGACTATAGGCCACGCATTGTAAGAAGTTGAGTGCAGACTGAATGGGTTCATACCATCCATTGCAAGACCAAGCCAAAGATTCCTTGGCTCTTAGGCAAAGCCTGGGAAGGTAGAGTCAATGTGGCTCCATGCGTGTGAATCTGCTGATATTCGTTGAACTCCATCTATGGACCTATTCTGTGCATGCCACATTGTCAAGCTCACCATGCCGGACGTACAAAACATGTGGTTTATGTGAGAGATAATTGAAAAGTGTCTAAGAACTTTTTGAGGGATGGTTTGCCCCCTTGCAAGTCCTGTCGATACGTGTGAGAACCACACTTTGGATGTCTCCATAGTCTCGTATTCTCCTCGAAACAGTATGCAATCGTTGATACTTGCATGGATGCTATTGTAGTCCATGCCAAGCTTTCGTAAAACATATTGTACATCATCATGAGACTCAGGCATGGCATTTGCAAGTGGTAATATATGATACTTTAGTAACCCAAAAAAAAATCATAAAACACCTTGAAAAAACACAAATATTTTTAATGATAGTGCCGAAAAGAAATCAACGAAGCGTACATACAAGGTACCTGATCAACTTGGTCACACTCGCATCACTTCACCCATATTTTGCTTGCACACTTAGGAGTGCAAGCAGTGTCTTCAGGCGAGATACTCTCAGCAGCCACCATCATATAATGGTATGGATGCTTCCTCTCTAAGTGGATCAGAAGTCTCGACATCCATGGGAATTCATGCATCGATCATTGCCTCCATCTCAGGCTCCAAGATTGTAGGTAAGTCTTGAAGGCTGTCTGTCTCCTTTGGTATTGATAGTATAGATTGTGTAGTACCTTCCAAGTGGTGGATTGGCTCAGGCACTCCATCCATCGCATGCCCACGAACTCTTCTAATTGGTCGCAAAGGGTGTACTCCTCTTTGGGACGAGACGTCACCTCCCTAGATAGAAAATTTGCCAGCCACACCCAATCTTTTTGTATATGGTATTCAATTAACTTGCAAGTACAAAGCATGATTGATATTAACTTTTCTTACCGTTTGTTGAAAATCCAAGATCGCTTGATCAATGATCTCAGATTGAAACTCGCCAAAGCGTCATATGTGTTTTATAGACAATCGACGTTTTCATCAAATTACCAGCTTGCATTGAGAGCAAGGACATGGGACATGCTGATTAAGATACGCCTCGTGATCTTGAACATCAAGACATTCATCGTTTTCCATTTTGTCTATGTTACGACAAACAATTTGTTTTTGTTATCATTCTTTTTTTCTTTCTTAAATTGTTTGAGAAGGGATTTCTTCTATTGTAACTTAGGAAAAATTAACGTATTTAAAGTCTCAATCCACCCACCCACAAATTAACGTATATCGGAGTGTTTTCCATCTCGTGATGTTGCACCGGACCTTGCCACCACTCTCTCTTTGTTTTTTATCCATTCATTATCTCCTCTCCTTCCATCTCTCTCTTTTTCTCTTTCTTTATTATGCTGTATGTTTATTCCCTCTCTCTCGTTTCTTCTTTTTTTATCTCTTCCTCTCCCTCTCTCATTTTCTTTAACAAAATATATATCTCTCTCTACAACAACAACAACAACAACAACAACAACAACAACAACAACTGCTACTGCTACTGCTACTGCTACTGCTACTGCTACTGCTACTGCTACTGCTACTGCCACTGCCACTGCTACTGCTACTACTACTACTACTACTACTACTACTACTACTACTACTACTACTACTACTACTACTACTACTACTACAGACAAGAAAAGAAAAGAAAAACTACTATTACTACCACTACTACAACAACAACAATAACAAATAAGAAAACTAGACAACAATAAACAAGAAAACAAAAAAAACCATTACTACAACAACAACAACAACAAACAAAAAAAGCACTGCTACTACTACAACCACGACTATGACGACTACGACTACGACCATGACTACGACTGCGACTACGACCACGACCACGACCACGACCACGACCACGACCACGACCACGACTATTGACTATGACTACGATGACGACCACGACTATGACCATGACCATGATAACGACCACGACCACGACTACGACTACGACGATGACGATAACGATCGCGACTATGACCACGTCCATGATCACGACTACCACTACCACTACCACTACGACTATAATAAACAAGAAAGAAGAAAAAACAACAACAACAACAATAACTACTACTACTACAATAACCATGACCACGACTACGACTACGACTTCGACTACGACTACCACTATAATAAATAATAAAAGAAAAAAAAACAACAACAACAACTACTACTACTACTACAACAATAAACAAGAAAAGAAGAAAAAACTACTACTACTACTACTACTACTACATAAAATAAGAAAACTAAACAACAATAAACAAGAAAAGAAAAGAAAAAACTACTACTACTATAATAACAACAAACAAGAAAACACCAACCTCTCCCTCCTTCTCTCTCTCCCTCCCTCTTCCTCTCTTTCTCTCTTTCCCTATTATGCTTAATGTTTTCTCCCTCTCTCTCTTATTCTTTCTTTCCTTTTCTCTCTTCCTCTCCCTCCCTCACCCTCTCCCTCTCTTTCTCTCTTTTCCTATTATGTTTAATGTTTTTTCTCTTATCTCCTCTCCCTCTCTCATTTTCTTTTCTCTCTTCCTCTTCCTCTCCCTCTCTCATTTCCTCTCCCTCCCTCTCCCTCTCCCTCTCATTCTCTTTCCCTATTATGTTTAATGTTTTTCTCTCTCCTCTCCCTCTCTCATTTTCTCTCCCTCCCTCACCCTCTCTCTCTCTCTTTTTCTCTTTCCCTATTATGCTTAATGTTTTTTCTCTCTTTTTCTCTCTCCTCGCTCTCTCTCATTTCCTCTCCCTCTCCCTCCCCCTCCCTCTCCCTCCCTTACGCTCTCCCTCTCTTTCTCTCTTTCCCTATTATGTTTAATGTTTTTTTTTCTCCTCTCCCTCTCTCATTTCCTTTTCTCTCTTCCTTTCTTTCTCTCATTTCCTCTCCCTCCCTCACCCTCACCCTCTCTTTCTCTCTTTCCCTATTATGTTTAATGTTTTTTCTATCTTCCTCCCTCTCCCTCTCCCTCTCCCTCTCCCTCTCTTTCTCCCTTTTCCTATTATGTTTAATGTTTTTTCTCTCTTCCTCTCCCTCTCTCATTTCCTGTTCTCTCTTTCTCTTCCTCTCTCATTTCCTCTCCTTCCCTCTCCCTCTCCCTCTCCCTCTCCCTCTCTTTCTCTCTTTCCCTATTATGTTTAATGTTTCCCTCTCTTTCCTCTCCCTCTTTCTCTCCCTCCCTCTCTCATTTCCTCTCCCTCCCTCTCCCTCTCCCTCTCTTTCTCTCTTCCCCTATTATGTTTAATGTTTCCCTCTCTTCCTCTCCCTCCCTCTCCCTCTCCCTCTCCCTCCCTCTCTCATTTCCTCTTCCTCCCTCTCCCTCTCCCTCTCTTTCTCTCTCATTTCCTCTCCCTCTCTCAATACACATGAATTTTAACAAAAACAAGTAAAAGAGAAAGAGAAAACACAAAAACAAAGTAAGAAGGAACAATACACTCACCGTAAAGGCTTGAAGAAGGGTTTGGCGGCTCCTCTTTGCGATGGTGGCTCCTCTTCGCCCTCTGTACACTTCCTCCTCTTCTTCGTGAATGGCGATGGCAGCGAGAAGCTTTCCTTCTCCCTCTTTCTCTCTTTCTCTCCCTCTCCCTCTCAAATGCAAGATGTCCACTCTCCCTTTCGCTCTCTCTTTCATGTATACGCGCAAAATAACACGCTGGGGTTTCGGCTCGCGTTTTTTTCGTCTGAGTATCATCGCTATTTGCGTTGCTATTAGCGTCGCTATGTGCAACGCTAATAGTGACGCCGCTATTTTGCGTCGGAAATCGCCGTTGCTATACCTCCATATCCTTGTAGTGAAGTTTGGTAGACATATTGAACTAAATGAAGCCAAGTACTAGTTCAAAGAATATATATCTATGTTGGTTTATACTAATTGTAATTTTTACACATATGTTTAATAAATGTGAGGGTTTGAGATGTACCAAAAGAATTTATATAATGAAAAGTACATTGGAGGATTATGTAACAAGGATTCTATGCAAAATTTGGATGCAAAAAATCACTCATAGTTGTGACACAACAGAGTGTCCAGTCACAAGAAGGGACATGGCTTTCAGGTAAAATTTTACTCTCTTAGTTGACTATTTTCTTACTTTGGGATGGATTAGCTAACTTTCCTTTCTAATTGCAAATACTTTATCACATGATAGACTTTATGTCTAGTGTTCAAGTATTGTAGTAGATGGAGGATGCTCAAGGGTGAATGGTTGTGCCTTGATCAAGATACATGTGAAAGTACAGCTATGGATATTACTATCATCGATGATGGCCATGAGTCCCAATTGTTGTTGCAGATGGAAGATGATAGGCCCTTGAGCATAATGTGCCAGTAAATCACAATGTTAATGGAGAATCTACCTGTTAACTTCTATTTTAAATTAGATGGTAGAAAAATTCGAAGCTGAGCTGAGGGTACTATTCCAAATGGAAAGTGTGTGGATCCACACATTTTAAATATTGTAGAGTCTTCTTAAAATTTAAACTCCACAAGTTGTAATATCCAATAGTTGTAATTTTTAAAATTTTTTTGGCTAATGGAATATTATTGCTTTGTAAAATTGTAGGATTGTAATATTTTAAATTTTTATTATTTTAACTTATTATGTGTTTATGTAATTATATTCAAAACTATTCAAGCATATGTATGTGTACACATACTTTAAATTTTGAGATAATACACAAACGCCCAACTCCACTATACATTGAGGGAGAGAAACACCTACCCTAACCGTGATCCTTTTGAACATGTATACATATTTTTAAAATCAAGATAATACATATATATCCAAGTATTCACCAAGGGATGGGAAAAAGGACCCTCCCTTTCCATGTTAATTGATAGAGTGCATATGTATTCTTGCAATTTACAATAAATTTTTTAAACATATATAACATCCTTTTATTGATATCTATTATATATGTATACACCTATGTAATGAGGGGGAGGGGGACTCCTTCTAGATCATAGCTAATATAACATGTAATTGCCACATTGACATGTTTACATATGCATATGAACTTTACAAATATTTTAAGTAAAGCCATAACTAAACATTGTATGAGAACACTCTTTTAATGGTTTAAAACTTAAGGGTTTTAAGGTAGAACTACTTTAGTTCTTATTTCATTGTGTTATTTCACACTTCTCTCTTCATCTCTTTATATCCACCACATCCCTCCTTCTTGCTACAATGGATGCTCACATACACTTTGACAGATGGATCCATGAGACTCTCTTTGCCAGCCAGGGTAACAAGATCTTTGAGATCTTCTCAAAGACCTTCAACCTTGAATACATGCTCTCACCATTGCATTCTCTCCTTCACATCTTGAAAGGCTTTGTAACCATTGTCGCTACCTGTACATAATCCATTGGGGTATCCGATATGACTTGGGTGTGCCTCTAGAGCAGCTCATGGTATTTCAAGTAGGGAAGAATTACCAAAAAGTGGTGAATAGATATTTGGTCCACGTGGATCCTTCACACAAAGCATGCAATATTCCCATGGGCAATACACTAGGTACAATACCTTTGGAGCTCATGGAGTGTCATTCTTCATTGGTGATTTACCTCCTTGCATTGGAGCTCAATCTATTCTAACTAAGGCCCTATCCTACCAAGGAGTTTGTGGATCCCTTTGCCTAGAGAGATGCCTTGTTGACACATGAGAAAATGAAGATATAAGATGATTTTAAAATTGTAAAATTTCTAACTATCACACAATTTTATGGGATTAAACTTGACTATAGGGTGCATTAGGCCCCTTGGAGTGTATCGGTGAAATCTTGGTAAAAATGATGTATGCAACTATCTAAAAAGTGGCCCTATATGTCAGATAGGTCAGCTGCATCCATCATTTTTTACCAAGATTTTATCGATGGACTATAAGGGACCCGATGCACTATATGGTCAAGTTTTGTTGTAGTCCAATAACTTTAGGTTAGCTACTAATCATGATGTTTGATTTGATCGTATCATTCAAGATATATTGTATATGGATGAGTTTGCATCGAGGCAAGGAGAATCTTGGCACGTAGATCAATGAAAGGAGTCAATTCTAAAGGAGTACATTGGCAATTTGATTGTTGCTGACTAAGTGGTCTTACACACAAGAAGTACTCACCATGAGGAGAGGAAGCAATTATGAAAATTCAAGCTAGGACATTTTCGAGTGATACCTTCAATATCTAGCTCGAAGAAGGTGGTGCTAATGAAGCAATCAAAGCTTCTCTACTTGTTTGAGCAAGTACATGGTGGAGCAATGTATATGCATGCTACATTAGGCAAGCTTGTAAAAGTATCAAAACAACTTCTCTTGGAGGAAGAGATAAAGGGGAAGCGTATCATTTTTGAAGCAAAGGAGGAACTTCAATTTTCACTGGAAGTTGGCCCCTCCTCTCTACCGATGAAATAACCAATGAATGCATGAGAGTTCTTGTTGGCTATCAACTCTTTGTATTTGTTATCATTAATAACCATTGCATATATATTTTTAATGAATATAATATATTTTTCTTTGTCCCTATAAATAAATATTCATTGAATAAATATATGATTTGTGTAAGTGTGACGATAATGTGTCGTATATTAATTACACATTCGCATGCATTAACATATTTTATTTAATTATGTCAACACATAGTATGTATACTCGCATTATGTGTAGGTAGTAACATAACTCATATATATGTGAGTATACATTGCATGTGATAAAAATATATATATGTTTTGATGTTACAAAGTATACAAAATATTTTGGCTTTCTAAGTATGATGGTGCTATAGCACTCGTGGCAAAACCTATGGGGGAGTTCCCTTGCCATGTCAAAGACAAAAGATAAAGTTTATGTCTTTATCTGTGATTATGTAGCACTTTGCATGGATGGTCACTAACTATGAATCATCGAACAAGTCCATGGCTGCAATAGTCCACTTGCATGGCAATGGATAATCAACCACTCACGCCCAAAACCTTCCCAGTCCTTTTAGCAGCATGTCCTATAATATTTCTCAAATGACCTTTCAAAAGGACCTTTTTGGGATGAGAAGCTCATGCCCATGCTAGATTCTCCTTATCTCTCAAAGGGAAATAGTCCCTGGTCTCTATTTCCTCTTCTTCTATGGTGGTCTTTGTGGTCGAGGGGGATCACTTGCTATTGTACCAGAGGAGGATCCACCTTACGCTTTAGGTGGGCCATGGCATCTGATCTTTGCCATTTGATGCATGCCATGCAAGCTCAAGAAGCATAGGCAAGAGGAGAGATATAGGTTTGGGATGTGAGAATGGAGGAAGTAATAAAAGCAAGATGTGAAATTAAGAAGAAGAATGAACCTTTAACCCATTGAAACTTAAAAAGGGGATTAATGCAGCTTCATACGCATCGTCCATCATGTGATCGTAAATCCATAACCTTTTATCAAAATGCAACTAAACTTCACACTCTAAAACATATATATTGGGCTCTTGGCCACCTAACTAGTGTAGTGTGAACTTTCATCACATTATGATATAGTTTGGTATTTTTAAAATTATATTGCACCAAAATTATAGATGGATTGATAATCAAGAAATGAATGTTGTAATTACTAGCCCTTAGAAACTTTGCACCACATAGACTATACAAAGGAATCACGCATAAAGTATGCAATAAAAAATGACAAATGTTCACATGTTTTTCTATTGATATTGACAATGCTAGCAAAAACTACAGTGAAGATGCACATTGAAGTTGAGAGTGAAGGACGAGAGAAAAAACTTAATTCATATTTTTAAGTGAGTACAATAGTTTTGCATTGGGACATAGTTGCGTGTCTAGTGCAAAAGGAGAAAACTATTCCAAAAAAGATAACGTTACAAACTATATTCATTCCATTGAAACAAATGCATCCTTCACTGCTTGAAGATTCCGTACAAGTTAGAAGTCCTTGGGAGTTATAGTGATGTACGTTGTATGTATTGCAGAATATTGAGCATTAGTCAAAAGTCCACAAAAAAGGCCTATGTAACACACTACAAAGTATGAAGACATTCTTTTGTGTTGAAGACATTGGATCCATCTTGACCTTGTACCAAAAACCACATATGCTTTTTGTGCAGTAGAGGTCTTACATAATCTCACAAATAAGTCTTAAGAAACTCACCTTCGAAATAA
The DNA here is from genome assembly GCF_053477565.2 of Lygodium microphyllum. Classification (NCBI taxonomy): domain Eukaryota; kingdom Viridiplantae; phylum Streptophyta; class Polypodiopsida; order Schizaeales; family Lygodiaceae; genus Lygodium; species Lygodium microphyllum. The sequence continues at coordinate 108,434,912 of NC_141143.1, forward strand.
CAAGATAAAAAGAGTGCCGATACTTTTTGATTTCTCTTAGGGCCATTGTACCTAACTTCCACTTGTGTTTCTTGTAAGGATATTGAGGAGGACCCCTCTCAAGGTGGCTTGAGGAAGCTGGATTGAGTTGAGAACAAGTGGTTAGTTTGTAAACTGTGAAGTGCCATTGTACGAGACTGTATTTGAACTAATAGATACTCCATGAAGCTAAATACAATATGAGTATTTGAGGGAAAGATTCTTTGTAGCTACCTTGGACCTATCTATCTTTTCTACACAAGAGATTTAAAATCTCATTGAATAAGATAGAAAGTGAAACCCTCTTATATAGTGACTTAACTTTAAGACTCATTTATATAAACACACTCTCTCTTTCTCTCTTGAATAATGAATTGCATTCACACTGAATACATTCTTCATCATCTTGCTATCTTAGCTCTTTTCAAACCCATTTGTTGCCTTCTTAAAGCCTTGTTTCTAACCACTTGGCATGGTCTTCTTTGCACTTGAGGCATCATAACATGCTATTTTATTGACATGAAGTGATTTAATCATTACAATCGATTCATCAACACTTTCATTTTCTCTCTTCTATGAGATTTAAGCTTCATATGCTACTATGATCCTATACCACCAAGATAGCAATTGGATCATTGGATTTTTGCCATTCACCCCTCCACCATAATCAACTTTTCTTGGGTATGTACAAAGAGCTGCCATGGGATTTTTGACATAGAGTGTAAAAGTGGAATATACTTTGTCTTGTGGAAGAGTTCATGCTTTGCTATAGAATGGTAAGTGACAAACTTTTTAGTTAGTGTACTTCTTTAACTTGCTCATTGTCATGATGATAGGAGTTAATCAAGTAGAGTATTGGGAGTTAATGACCATGTGGCTTTGAGTAGTGATTAACAGTCACTTAAGTGACTTTTTCAATGGGCTATGTGGTGGAGAATGAAGCATGAGATCAAGAAGATCATTCTCAATGCATATTTTGGGGGTGCCAATAGGATTAGTTGGATGGATGCTATCCAACATGACCACAAAGGTGAATGCGATGGCAAGGCTAATTGGGAGAGGAGTCAAGGAAAAGGTGGAGGGAAGAGCCAAAGAAAGTAAGTGGACTGGAGGCTCATGTATTGGAGAGGGGAGAGAGTATTGCGATGGAGCTATTTTTGAATAGGGAAAAATAGAGGAAGACAAGGCAACAGGCATCCTTGAATATCTTCATCTCTTACAAGATCTTTGAGGTGATCTCTCACTTACCTAGACATCAAAGGACCCTTCCTTGATCATCAAAGAGGAGTTTTGATGGGTTTATGCTCTTTATATGGAATGTTTTGGGTTGTGAATAACATTCAAGAATAGGGAAACAAGCTGGAAATGGAGATTTGATGCTCAAATATGGCTTTTCTTGAGTTTTATTGCTTGATTTTTGATCTCTATCTTTGAAAAACATAGTATAAACAACAAATATAGAGTTTCTCTTGGATTTGGGGTAGCATCAATATCATGTTTTGCTGCTATAATAAAACTATAGTTATAGTGTGGTTGAAGTGATTCTGAAGGCCCATGGAGGCTATTTATAGGGATTTATGCATTCCAATTTATGTGTCTTGTCTATGGTGGTACAACCTATTATGTTCCACCAACAAATTGATGTATGCATGATATTTTGAGGTGTTATCGACAACTTTTGGATTTTGTCAATAGATATTGTTCATATTATAGTGTGTATATTGAGTGGTAGTCTCACTTTGTGCTAGGCTATCATCCCAAGTGTGTGCATGTGCCTTTAACTTGGGCATATCTATAATATTTATTAGATGTATTGTGGATTGATTGCTATGTAGAGCTATATGAAATGAAGTCACTCAGTTTCACCTCTATATGTCTCCATTACATCTTCCAAATTCCAAATTCTCTTTCTTTTATCTTGTTCCATCTATCAATCTCCCTACATTCTTCTATCTTTTACCCTTACGGTAGACCTTCAACTCTACATGTTCCAATATTGGTAAACCCGACATGTAGGTCAGCGAAAGCACTATATCATGGGGGATTCATCAGGTATTGGTTCAAAAGATATTATGCAACAAGTGGTCTTGATATTGTAGTCACAACAACAACGTCCCAACAATAAAAAAGAAGACCTGATGCTAAAAAACTTGATACTATAGGTGTGTATGCTTTGTAGGATGTGGGACATGAGATGAAGCAGTTTAATAGGTAGAATGTGTTGGTCTATTTATAAGTATATGCAAACATGATGATTTTTCATGGGATTCCTCAATATGAATGGAGCTAGTATTTTTTTCATCTTGCTATGCATGCATTGTAAGAACAATTTTGTCTAAATTGTATCAAAGAGATTATGAATGGGTTACCTTTAAGGAGGCTCTCAGAGAGGAGTTTTTCCTTGAAGACATAAGATTAGTTACATGGAAGACATTTGTAGATTGGGTGGAAAAACCTAACCAGGGTCTTGCTATTATAGCCTTGTTGCATGAATTTGAAAGCAACTATGCTAAGTTGGATGTGGATGACTAGTAGTCATTAGAAAGTCAAAAAGTTAAGTTATTCTTAAAAGCTACTAACCTTGAATACATGAGAAATTGACTGATTACCTATAGAACATGAAGCATCAGAAACTGGGCTAAAATCTAAGTTGGCACATGTTATCGATGCATTATAAAGCAAGAAATGATGAGACTATGGTTGGAAACATGGTCTATACATACAGTTTCTATGAAAAGTCTTGAATTGCAACAAAGCCAGCTATATCTATGGATGAACAACTTGTTATACTTGTTGGTCCGACCAAAAAGGAGATGTTATGGATGAATTGGTGAAAAGCTTGTGTAACTTGCACTTAAATATGTGCATTTGTAGCCATAGATGTTGCTACATATAGATTGGGACTTGAGAAATCATACAGTCCTTTGTATACATGTAAAGCTAATGTAAAATTTGCAATATGGTCATGTGCTTTGGCTTGTGTTACAGAGAAGGGTTGAAACTGTCATGAAGATAGGTGAGTAGGAGATGCCATGTATTGTTCTCTTAGACCATGGGTCCAAAATGAATGTAATGGCATGTATTCTATATGAGAATGATGGATGGTTACTAGATATGGATCTTGGTTTGTGTATGCGGGCTAGAAACAACTCATCAAGGGAGCTCTATGGTGCATACCCGAGTATTCCAGTGGGCTATTGGATATGTCCGAGATGAACACCACTTTTTGTGCAAGAATCATGTAGTTATCTAGTTATCTTGGGGAAGCCATACATTATGGAATCAGAGATGGAAACTAAGGTGATAGATGATGGTTATTCTCATGCACATGTGCAAAGTAAAAATGGTGGCAGCAAGGCATATTATTTGACAATGTTAAAAAATATTTTAATTAGAAGCAAATTAATATTGATGGATATATATAAAATGGAATTTGATACTTGGCGAAGGCCTCTACAAACTTGGTTGACATTAGGGTTCATATGCAAAAGTTATAGGGTTGGAAATGGCAATGTTTAGCTTAGATTGCATGCTGTAAAGAATAGTTGCAAGTCTTGCACAAAAAAAATTAGGGGCTGATACCTTCAAAATCAGGTTTCGCTGTCCCTAGCAAAGTTTTAGATTTCAAGTGGGGCTACATTTTTGTTTTTTAAAGCTTGGAAATCTGAGTTGCACTTTGGAAGATACAAGTATGTTTTTTGTAGGGTGGCTCTATAGGGCAGTTTTCCAGTCAAGAAGAGACTAAGTCTGATGGATGTAATCTATTGTATGTGACATATACTTCGATAGAGTTACATAAGGTTGACATGGTGGTACCTAGAAAAGGGAAGAGGATGAGGATATGGAAAAAGAGAAATGCAAAAGTGGTCTCTCCATTGGTGAGCCTAATAAAAAAATGAGCAAATCGACAAAGATGAGGAAGAGAAAGTGGCAGACATTGAAGATGCAATTGAAGATGAGTTAATATATGAAATTGGGATTGTAGGTGGATTTATAAGTATTGGAATGTTATAGGAGCTATCATTGCCAAGGATGGATTTGGGTGGGAGTAGTTGGACTCACAACATAAAGATGACAGGTGTTTGGACTTTTGATATTAACAGTGGGCTACCTATGTGGCACCTTCAAAGGATGTGTACATTTGGAGGGGATGGACATCATGGGATTTTTGACATAGAGTGTGAAAGTAGAATATGCTTTGTCTTGTGAAAGAGTTCATACTTTGTCTATAGAATGGTAATTGATAGAATTTTTAGTTAGTGGACTTCTCTAGCTTGCTCATTATCATGATAGTAGGAGTTATTCAAGTGGCTTGGGAGTTATTGACCATCTAGCTTTGAGCAGTGATTAGTAGTTACTTAAGTGAACTGTTTTGTGGGCTATGTGGTGGAGAAAAAAGCATGAGATCAAAAAGACCATTCATCACAAATTTAGGAGTGTTAACATGACTAATTGTGTGACTGTTGTTCAATGTGGCCACAAAGGTGAAGGCAAGGGTATGCTAACTACTAGGAGAGGAGATGAGAGAAAGGTAGAGGGAAGAGCTGAAGAAAGAAAGTGGGTTGGAGGCTCGTACATTGGAGAGGAGAGCATTGGAGAGGAGAGAGAAGTGTGTTGGGACTATTTTTGAACATGAAAAAATAGGGGAAGACAAGGCAACAAGCTATCCTTGAAGATCTTCATTTCTAACAAGGCCTTTGAGGCATTCTCTCACTTGATTCTTAGTCCCTTCTTTGATCATGAAAGAGGAGTTTTGATTGATTTATACTCTTTAAGTGGACTATTTTGGGTTGTGAATAATAGTCACAAACAAGGAAACAAGTTGGAAATGGAGATTTGATTCTCAAATAGGACTTCTCTTGAGTTCTATCACTTGATCCTTAATCTCTATCTTTGGTAGACATAGTATAGACAACAAAGATAGAGTTTCTCTTGGATTTGGGGTAGCATCTATACCATGTTTTACTACTATAATAAAACTATAATTGTAGGGCTATAGTGTGTTTGAAGGTCTGTAGAGGGTATTTACGAGGATTTATGTGTCTATGGTGGTGCCACCTATCATGTTCCATTAACAGATTGATGTATGCATGAGATTTTGAGATGTTATCTATAGCTTTTGGACTATATTCAATAGAGATGATTCATGTATTAGTGTGTATACTAAGCCACAGTTTCAGTTTGTGTTAGGCTGTCATCCCAAGAGTGTAAATGTGCCTTTATCTTGGGCATATCTATAAGATCTATTATATATATTGCAAATTGATTTCTCTATTGAGCTGTATGAAATGAAGTCACTCAATTTCACCTCTATTTGTCTCCATTAAATGATCTTCCAAATTTTAAATTCTCTTTCTTAAATTATCTTATTCCATCTATCAATCTCTCTAAATTCTTTTATCTTTTACCCTTGCATAGATCTTCAACCCTACACTCTTTGACACTATCCAATGTGAATTTTCCATCCCTTGCATGGACAAAACTCCAATTCTTTCCTTTTTTGCAAAGTATGGTCCACGCACCTCAAGGATATGCTATAAAGACACATATAATACATGAGTAAAAATATGCTCAATAATTGAGAAAATTCATACACTTTTAAAATATTGACTTAGTATACACCATGTAATATGTAATAGAACATTTGCCCCACACTTCCACCATGTTTTTGTAGAAGCTATATATAGCATCGATAAACTCTTGCTTATCTCCATTGTCAAACACCATATTTTGAAGCAAGGGAGCCAATTTAGTGAGACTAATCCAAACCTTGGCTTTGGCCAACCTTATTTAACCTCCATTACTTCTATCAAGAGCTATAGAAGGCAAGTTTTTTCACTTATTGTAATCTTGCGGCCTATGAACTATAATATTTCCTTCCTCACTAATAAGTGCTAAAAGAAACTTCGTAGCCTTCGCTCCTCTAAAAAAAAGACTTTTTAGCAAGTTGCCATTTTTTATTGATCTTTTCTTATTGTTTTCAATTGTTACTTGATACTTGTGTAGCCCAATTTCTGATAGCATTCACTTCACATTCCTACACGTTGCAATGGCTTCTTTTTCCAGTCACATCCTATAAGTAAAAAATATAGGCTTATATACAATTTTCTCTATGATTTTGATAAAAACATACAATGAAAAATATGAACATGATTCAATGGAATATTGAAGATAGGCTTCCAAGTGGGATCTTTTTTTATTGCGCGTTGTCATGATGCTGCGCGTCCACCACTATGAAGCCACTTTGGAGTGCCCTGATTTTGTCACTTTTCTTTTGTGCTTAAAAGCTGTCGATGTTACAAAAGATTTAGAGACATGCCATCTTTTACATACTGAAACAATCAAACGGGGTTTGGAAAGAGAGCTTTTTTTGGCCAACACTCTTGTGGATATGTATGGCAAATGTGGTTCTATTGTAGAAGGAAGGGAGATGTTTGACATGCTGCAAGCCCAAGATGTTGTGCCTTGGACTGCAATGATCGAGGCATATGGCGATAATAATGAGGGTGACATGGCCATGAAGTGTTTTGATGAGATGAATACTATGGTGTGAAGCTAGATTCTGCTGCATTCACCAATATTCTTGCTGTATGTAGTCAAGCATGCCTAGTTTTTAAGGGGCAAGAGTATTTTAAGTTGATGAAAGAACTTGAAATTGAGTCTATGTTGATTCATTACACTTGCATGATTGATTTGTATGCAATGTCAAAATGAGCCTCAGACAGATAAAACCTATTCTTCATATCTTGAGCTAGACCTTGGAGCAGCCAGTGTGCACTGCTGATTTGGCAAGTCAGGAGAATTTGATCACCTTCCAATTTAGGTGTTCAGCACAAGGAACCCAGCAATGCAGATGAAGTCGGAGATGGCAGTAGTTCTGTGAAGCTAGATTCTAGAAAATGCATTAGTGTGCATTAGTTGCTGATATGGAGAATCTAGCACAGTCATTCACTTCATAAGTTGCAAAGGAGAACTCCAAAGTGAAGAACCTAGACACAATTGATGTTCATTTTCAAGGTAACCATATGAGTGGGATCAATACAGCAAATCACTTGCAGGTTGATGCGATAGCAAATCTGTGCAGCCAGTTAACACTTCTATTTCTGGGAGTCAACTGGGTATGATTGTTACCTCTAGATCATTTGTTCAGAGCCAAGAACACAAAAGAGAATACACCATTGCAGGTGGACTATGTTCTGTGGAGCTTAAGTCCGTGTGTCATGCAAGTGAGCTTACAGAGCCACAAAGTGCTGCTAATGTTTCAAGCCAAGATAACATGGCTGAATCCTGTGCTTTAATGGATGCAAACATGGACTCTGAATTTAGCAGTTTAGCCATGGCTGATAGACATATCCAATCGAGCCATGCTAGTGGCCTTGACGTAGCTGGACAACAATAATGGGGGCTATCAGTAGTTATTGCAGGGTAGGGGAGGACATTATCACAGTGATGGCAGCAACAAAAAATCCTGATTTGCAGGTAATAATGGTATTGAAGATCACGGACAAGCGTCGAGTGACGAACAGGAAACAAAAAAGGATGGCTCTTTCCACCCATGGCCAGCAGGATGAGGGACAGGATCCAAGGAGCTTTCTCGGCTAAATCTGTTGCCATGCCTTCCCACAAGACTTGCCGCAGGGAAAGCCTTCCGGACATAACACTCGCAGGGCTCACTGTTGCAGCAACAACTGCAGCCTGGTCAAGCACGGAAGCATCATCTTCGTCGTCTTCATCAACATCAGCATTTGCATTCTTGGGAAATAATCCATCACCATCCAGAGATTTTTTGCGATCATAACTGCGTATTTCCTAGCTCCACGACCCTTTTAACAGGTGTATCAGTCATCCTCGCTCGGTGGCTGCTTCTTTAGTAATCCAATACGATGAACTGTTTGCTTGCAAAGTACTCCAAAGCCAAGATCTTCCACAGCCTGCTAGTGGATCAACTCGAACGAAAATGGAGAATGTCCTTCGTCTACAAAACCTGAGCTCTCAAGATAGCAGCAGACACAGAGCAAAGCTATGAAGATGGGACTTCAAGACTTGAATTGAGCTATATATTTGGATACCTACTTCCATGCTTTTGAATGTCAATCTACTTAGACTTCCTGCCCTGTATTCTGAGCCTGCCTTATATTGTTCACTCATATTGACATACACAAATTGTATCGAATGTGGAGAGAGAAGTATGGTGATATCAACCCACTTAACCACTATTTTCTCGTGGATTAAAACTTGGAGTTTGGACCGAGCATCATGGAGTGCAAGTATAGCTCTAAGATGTGTTTAGAATTTGATCAGAGCATTGAGTAGCTAGACGAATTCAAGTTTGTGTAATCAACTTGTGTGAATCAAATCGTTTTGAATTCTTTAAGTGTTTGCTTTCTTTCGTGCTTGTGATCTTGAGTAAACAGAGGCTTGGCACCTTCCGACAATTGAACCGCGAGACGAGAATCTGGATCTGTCTCACATCTGGTGAACCCAATGTGAAAACCAAAAAGCACATAGAAGATTCTGGAAAAGAGGATGGCCTCGGAGCTTGAAGAGCAACTGTAATGCTTGGAAAGAGAAATCAAGGAATAGGAGAGGAGGCTAAGGACGTTAGCCTATAGGCATAACGAAAGCCTAGAAGAAATGAAGAAAAAAGAAGGAATGGGTGGACAAGAGGGAAGGAAGGGTGAGAGACTTAGCGTGCTAACTAGCCCTTGCAGAAGGCGACAGGGTGCTAGCAGAGAGCAGGGCAAAGGCCGCACAAGTGACATTGGAAGCCCAACAATGCACCTTCCTCAACACTCTCTTGGATGCCACTCAACTTGGGGAGGAGGAGACTATCGAATCATTAAGGAGAAAGCTGGAGATCGTAGGGCTCTAAGATACGGGCTGCACACCCAACCACAAACTGCATGGCCCAAAGAAGTAGATCCACCATAGCATAGGGGAGAAGAGATGCAAAGGTTGATTGAAAACACAAGGCCAAGTTTTGAAAGGGGGCAGCAAGACGCAACTTCTTAGTAGAAGGTTATTGGGAAAAGACTCTACTTTGCAAGAATACTGCCTTCCGCCACTCTTTCTTGATCTCAATACTGGCAAAAGATAGCTGTGCAATAGCTAGGTCCAAGATGCGCATGGCCCTCTTACCATATTTTTTGTAGAGCCCTTCCAAAAAAAAAAAGCAACCAAACGATCTCGATGCCCAACTCAGGTTCCTGCATCACTACTGGCCACTTGCACTAGTCTGACTAGGCATCTGGAAAAATTATGAAAATTTCAGATTGCAAGAAAGATGAAGCAGTGGAAAATGCACTAGATACAGTATATGAGGAAAGAGTGTATTTGATGGTTATGATCCTAAAGGTTATCTTACATGCTACAAGTCAGAGATGAAACTTAGGGGTGTCCTAGATGAACACATGATCAAAGAATTTAAACAACTAGTGACTTTGAGCAAATACATGAATTGGACAGAGTATATGAAGACAATTGGACAGATTTTGAAGATGCTATTATACATGTGGGTGACTGTTATTTGGAATCAAAGATAGGGGAAACTTTTGGTGATGCAAGTGTTCCTGAAGAACCAAATGCATGTGTTCCAGAAGAGCTAGATATAGGTGTTCCAGAAGAACAAGAAGATCAGAGTCAGTGGCAAAAGTCAAGGTATGACAAATTTTGGGAGCAAATTTGTGCCAATCTTAAAGCAAAGAAAGATGATTGCCTTATCAAAGATGGTGATGTTTTGGAACCTCATGATGTGGACAAAGTTTGAGTTCTTCATGCACAATTGGAAAACCAGGTTTTGGACAATTCTACACAGGTCAAAGATATAAACCAAATTGAAGATGAACAAAAATTTTCACATGTGATGATTGTCACAACTACCTCCAAGAGTTGTTCTAATGAGGATGGAGATGAAGGTGAAGACCAACTACCTCGAAGGAAAATACTATCTACATGGACTATTCTCAAGTTTTTGATTATGGTTCATATGATTGCGATTTACAATGGAGGATAATGTGTAGTCTTTTGGTGCATTCAGTGAGAAGGTTTATTATGATGATGCTATGGAAAGGGAAATTAATGCTATTTTTATGATGCATGCTGAGTCTTGTGATGCTACAGTTCATAAATATCTTATGGAGGGTAACAAGAAGGAATATTTTTTTTACCAGTCATAATACCCCAATGTATGATATATGTGATGATGTTTCTTTTGGTCATCATAGAGGTGACTTACAGGATTCTTTGGCAGTGAAGGAAGACATGGAACTTTTGGCTCTTTTTGATGAAGCTTTAGAAGGGTTTTTCATTCTAGATGATAAGAGAAAAAATCAGTGTAAAGACAAACCAGATTTAATGCAACACGGACAAGAGGATAATGAAGAGTTGATGCAGATTCTTGCAGAGGTTTAACTTATACTTTTATTCATATACTCATGAGCTCCAACACATGATCAGAAAGGCATGAGAAATGAAATGCTAGTTCCAGTGGATCCAAACTAGCACCCTATTTTGGATATACCACTAATAAGGGTTCACTTTTGCACATTGCATTGTTTGGTTAGAATAATTGAGAATCTAGTATATGAATATATATGCTTTGCATACAAGATGTAGCCCATGTCAAAAACTGATGCTATATGCAAGAAGGTAGAACAAGTCCTCTCTGAAGTTGGATTGGACATGGGCCAAGTAGAAATAAAAAAGGATGAGAAAAAATCAGGAAAGAGTGGTAATAAAGGAGTTTTCACCTAGCACAAATGTTGTACAAGCAGTTATTCAGATTCCAAATGAGGTTATCACATCAAATGTGCTACTTATGGATGATGCGACCTCTTAATTTAGAATGGGTGATGATAATTTGCCAATGTTCATGCCATTTATGGAGTTGGATATGGATATAAACGTCAATGTGGTCAAGGCATAAACAAGACTTGTTCTATTGAAGGAGGAAAGAGAGCTTGGAGTCTACTAATGTATCTCTCATAATGGGTACCATGGCCTAAAAACTATCATTGCAACCATTATAAATTTGCCTTTTAAGCAAAAAAAACAAAACTATATAACATTTAATGTATTCCCCACCTACTATTGTAATAGAACTTAGTCTTTTAAAAAAGGTTTGTTCTCTTTTAACCCTGAAGACACTATCAAAATCAACCATTCGCTTGTAGATCACACATTTATCCACCTAGGATATAGAGTATTTAGACAAACTTGGGATATTTCTTGCTCAATCAAACATATGAGGGGATCTGAGAGAGACAAATAACTACCCCTAGCTTACCCAATCCTCACGATAATTCTTGCTACTATGAGAGAGAGAGAGAGAGAGAGAGAGAGAGAGAGAGAGAGAGAGAGAGAGAGAGAGAGAGAGAGAGAGAGAGAGAGAGAGAGAGAGAGAGAGAGAGAGAGAGAGAGAGAGAGAGAGAGAGAGAGAGAGAGAGAGAGAGAGAGAGAGAGAGAGAGAGAGAGAGAACCAAAAGGAGATGAAAAATGAAAATGGGAGAAGGATTTGTAGGAAATTCTAATAAAAGGTGTTGCTTACACAATGCAAATTTGTTAGCATCATTTATGCATCAAATTTTAGCTTACACCAAAAGGAGATGAAAACTGAAAATGGGAGAAGGATTTGTAGGAAATTCTAATAAAAGGTGTTGCTTACACAATGAAAATTTGTTAGCATCATTTAAGCATCAAAATTTAGCTTACCACATCACATAACTCAATATAAATTTCATCACATAAGCAATGCTTCAAACCCATAATTCAAGAGATGTAAATAATGTTACAAATGCCATGCTTTTTACAAGCTTTACATAGGTACGCTCAATATATTTTAAGGTTGTGTCACTATCAACCTCCTTTTCTTGTAGTGTATACCTTTGGCTAAGTAAGAGTGCCCAATTGTAGTGGAGAGGAAGATTCTCAATGTATGAACTATCACTTAGTAGAACATTTCCGATCTCACTAACTATTTAGTAGAGCTTGTGCACTTATGAAACACAAAAATACTTGAATAAAGCTAGGAAGGGATACACTGCAAGGGGATAGAGCTACATCAACAATAGTTAGTGATATTTCTATTGGTGTTGCTATTAGTATTTCTATGTAGTGACACTATATTGTGGGGAAAAAAGGTCTAAAATAGTCATGGCACTATTGAGAGAGAGAGAGAGAGAGAGAGAGAGAGAGAGAGAGAGAGAGAGAGAGAGAGAGAGAGAGAGAGAGAGAGAGAGAGAGAGAGAGAGAGAGAGAGAGAGAGAGAGAGAGAGAGAGAGAGAGAGAGAGAGAGAGAGAGAGAGAGAGAGCTTGAAGAAGGATCTTGAAGAGAAGGACAAGGAGAGCACAAAGGAGAAGGAGAAGGAGAAGCCCGAGAAGGAGAAGATCATGAAGGAGAGCTTCAAGGGAGCAAGCATGTATCTTTGCGCCTTGAAGTAAGCCCTTTGCTCCCTCCCTACCTCTTTACTTTCTATATTGTTTATGAGAGAGAGAGAGAGAGAGAGAGAGAGAGAGAGAGAGAGAGAGAGAGAGAGAGAGAGAGAGAGAGAGAGAGAGAGAGAGAGAGAGAGAGAGAGAGAGAGAGAGAGAGAGAGAGAGAGAGAGAGAGCTTGAAGAAGGATCTTGAAGAGAAGGACAAGGAGAGCACAAAGGAGAAGGAGAAGGAGAAGCCCGAGAAGGAGAAGATCATGAAGGAGAGCTTCAAGGGAGCAAGCATGTATCTTTGCGCCTTGAAGTAAGCCCTTTGCTCCCTCCCTACCTCTTTACTTTCTATATTGTTTATGAGAGAGAGAGAGAGAGAGAGAGAGAGAGAGAGAGAGAGAGAGAGAGAGAGAGAGAGAGAGAGAGAGAGAGAGAGAGAGAGAGAGAGAGAGAGAGAGAGAGAGAGAGAGAGAGAGAGATTATGAAGAATGGGAAAGAGAGAGAGGAGAGGAAGAGGAAGAGAGAGGGGGAGGAGAGGAGGAGGGAGAGAGAGAAATCCAAAAAAGAGAGAATATCATAAAAAAGTAAAAGGAGAGATTTTGTGTATAAGAAAGATGCAAAGAGAGCTAATTAAAAAATTATTTAAAAGGCCATATTTATTTGAAAATATTACTTTTAATATAAAAATAAGTATTTAAAACTACTTATTCAATATAAAAGTAGTGAAAAAAATGTTAAATAAAGGAGAGAAAGAAGATGATCTATATAAAAGCAAAGTAAGGGAAAGGGAGAGAAAGAAGAGTAAGGGAGTAAGAAAGAGAGAGAGAGAGAGAGAGAGAGAGAGAGAGAGAGAGAGAGAGAGAGAGAGAGAGAGAGAGAGAGAGAGAGAGAGAGAGAGAGAGAGAGAGAGAGAGAGAGAGAGAGACTTAGAGCTGAGAGTAAGTAGGAGAGAAAGAGAGAGTGATTATGAGATCCACACTTGGAGAGAGAGGGAGAGAGAGGGAGAGAGAGAGAGAGAGAGAGAGAGAGAGAGAGAGAGAGAGAGAGAGAGAGAGAGAGAGAGAGAGAGAGAGAGAGAGAGAGAGAGAGAGAGAGAGAGAGAGAGAGAGAGAGAGAGAGAGAGAGAGAGAGAGAGAGAGAGAGAGAGAGAGAGAGAGAATAGAATGAAAGGTATACAATGCATTAGCTCGTGGGTGTGAAAATCAATACTCCATTACAAATTGCCTCTACTCCTATGTAGGCTTTTCAACTTCTTGAAAATTTGTTAAACCTCTCTAGTGTGAAATGTGATACATGTGAAGAGACAATATATTTCCCTAAGTTACTACATGTTGATTTTATTGAAATATCTGAAAATTGCAATATATCTCCATTCTAAAAATTACTACATGTTGATTTCATAAAAATGTTTGAAAATTGCAGTATATTTCCACTCTAAAAACTACCTTAAATACCTTTTGGAAGGTGTTGCCCAACTTAGAGTAGCAAGTAGATCAAGGATATTAGTTTCAGACATATTTTTTGAAGGCAATGAGATCCACTTCATGGAATTTGTTAAACAAGTTCCCATGATTAGCAGGACAATGAAGGTCAGGAAAAAGGCATGAAACTTTCACATAATCATAATTTATGGTTAAAATCTATTTTCAAATTGTTAATAGATTTCAGCTTGTTTCCAATTGGAATAGCCTAGAGTCATTTTACAACCAATTTGCGACCTCTGATACTTGATTGACTTGGCCAAACTAGATGATATTACTCTTAATATAGACCAAGATTCCTAAGTGCACTTCTACCATATCATAATATAAACTCAAGCTTCCAAAGTTGATGTTTATAAGATCACCATGGTAATCAAATCAATAGATCATGTTGATCATGAGATATATTTCAACTTGTTCTCAAGTGCTATTGCCTAGACAACTACCAATTGGATAGATCAATCTAGGTGGTCCCTCTGTAGTCTAGCAATTCTATACCTTACTATTTTTAGAGCACAAGGAACGCCTTAGCTACCAAACTGCCCTATTAGGCTAAGCCTTATGAGTCAATGATTAAACAAGAATCACATCCCAAAAGCTCATAGCATTGTGTATATTTCATAATTGAAGTAAATGCTAGAACTAGTAAATCAAGGTATTAATTTACTAAGTTATTTTGTGATGAGCATTGCCTCATGCCAATAAAAGCTCTTTCAAGTAGAATTAGCTGTGGTCAAATCATATGGATGTGATACATTAGCACATTGTCTTTTTTTCCCCCTTTTTTCTGAGGGGGGGTTGGCGGGCGTGAGGGGTGTTGTTTTTGGTGGGAATGTCTTTAGTGGGCAATACTTTGGGGGTCCATAAGGTGTGGTCATAGTACAACTTTTCTTTTTTGGTTTGGGAGAATCTGAGTGTCATTAGGAAAGGGCCCTTTATTTTGTTAGCAAAAGACTTTCCAAGTAAGTATAATATTGACAAATGATATCTAACAAAATTACATGGACTAATAGAAAGAAGAATCCAAAACAAAAAGTATATCAATAAATATCGCAAAATGTGAGTCCATCCAAAAGGTGAAAAATGTATTGAAGGAAGTGTTCAAAAATGTGCAATCACATCCACCATAGCCTTTGTGTAAGGAACAAACAAGGCAAAGAAACACATTGCAAATAAAGCCTTAGACTAGGTCATGTATGCATGGTTTATTAAAACCACAATTGGTGAATACCATGATCACTTTCCCATGAATCTCTCACCTACCTCCATAGCTACCCACCTTCAGTGGAGGACATGAATCTCTCTTCCGAGGCCATTTCAGCTCATGCTTCCTTCTGGGAAAACCTTCATTGACTCTAGGCGCTCCTCCTTGTCACTTCAAAGTCCAAAATTGTTGACTCTATGCTCCAGCATTGCGCTGTTTTTGTTCGTACCACTTAATCCACTTGCATACACCACAATGCTGATGATCATCATGGGGCTTTGGTAGCCTATCTACCAAGCTTCATTTCTATAAAAAAAAGTTTTGAAAATGATCAACTATTCTATTCACACAAGCTAAAAAACCAGGCAGCCCCCAGAAACCCTAATGCAGACTCCATAGCCATCAAACTTCAAGCTTCTATTTCACTTCATTTTCTCACTCTTTTTAGTAAATTTGAGTTTTGCCACTTGGGCTAGAATTCTCACTGAGTTTTCAGTAACAATTGAGGCATCAAATCTGCAAGAAGGGGACATTGTGGAAGATTCAAGTTCAATCCAAGAAGATTCAAGCATAATGTCCATTGACACTCATCTAGTGCTTTTAGCACTTTTGTTATCTAACACAATCAACTTTGGCTCTAATCAAATTTGAGATTTTTGTGCTACTCCAGCATCAAATCAAGGAGGGGAAGACTTGCAAGACCTTGAAGATCCCAAGTTCAAAGGGCATACTGGTCACCTAGTCACCTAGTATCTCATGATACTAATCACCTAGTGCTTCTTGGCACTTGTGCTCAACTCTTCTGCTGCTAAAATCTAAACATTTTGGAGTTAATTTGTTGCTGATCGTGCAACATCAACATGGGCAAGGACTCACCAATAACTCAATTCAATGGTGTCGAATTCCATAGATGGCAAACTAGGACCAAACTGATCCTAATGAAGAAAGGCTTGTGGTTAATCACAAGTGGTCAATAGAAGAAACCAAGGGAAGCTCCACTTTCAATCATATGGGATAAAAATGATGATAAGGGTCAAGCTATTATCAAGATCGAACTTGATGACAGCTACATTCATCATGTTGATGATTGTGAAACCTCTCACACGACATGGGATTGATTAAAAACCTTGTTTGGAGCTCATTCTAAATCCTCCAAGTATGGTTTACTAATTGAAATTTTTAGGTTTAACATGAAAATTAGTACCTCACTTGCAACATTTGAATTATATGGAAATCTTGTTGACACAACTTGCAGGAATGAACTTGAAGATGGATGAAGACATTTGCATTGGAGTGCTTCTCAAGAGTCTTCCACCCGAGTTTGATAATGTGTCTACCACATTAATCAACATGCCAAAGCCTAAGCTTATAGATATCAAAGTCTCTCTCTTGGAAGAGGAAAAGAAGATCAAAAGCAAAGGAGAAACAAGCATCCCAAGAGGAGACCAACAACTCCTCTATGTGAAAGGGAAGAAGAGCATAGTCTGTGACTTTTGTAAGAAAGCTGGGCATATTTAGAAAATTTTCTATGCTAAGAAAAGATCTCAAAGAGCATATCTTGCTACAGTCAAAGAAGATGAAGAAAACAAAGAAGAAGAAGAAGGACCCCGAGAACAAAAGTATAGGACTTACCAGTCTCTCTTTTGTAGCTCATTTTTTGATAGACTTTTAAAGGTTAAAATGTGGACTTGCCTAATGTTCCCACCATAAGCTCCTATACTCCTCATGTAACCTCTGCACACTACATCCTCTACACACTTAGTGAGGCCTTGTGACAGCCTCTAGCTTTGTATGGTTGGTTATTTCCATGTCTACACTTAGCAAGGTTCTACTCATGATAGCCTCTGCATACTCACTGGCTTTCTTGGTTGTAATTGAGGAGGGGTGTTGAGAAATGTGCAATCACATCCACCATAGCCTCTATGTAAGGAACAAACAAGGCAAAGAAACACATTGCAAATAAAGCCTTAGACTAGGTAATGTATGCATGGTTTATTAAAACCACAGTTGGTGAATAGCATGATCACTTTCCACCTTTCTCCACCTACCAATACAACCTACTGTAAGCCTATAAAAGGCACTCATCCCCACACTCATTTCATCAGTCATTATCATGTAGTTGTACTTGCATTATGCTTGGATAATATTAGTTGTTCTTCTTTGTCAATGCTTATGCCTCATTATGATTGTCTATTTTCTCATCAGTGATCCTCCATAGCATGCATTCTCAATATTTTAATAGGAAGCCTATATTGAAAGAGCATGTATGGAATATAGGGCCAAAAAAGAAAGGGATGCATGCTCCACAAATCCAAGCAAGTACTACAACTCACCATCTGAGAGCTCATTCTAACACAATGCAAATGTACTTTGCAATATAAAACAACAAAAAATTAACCTACACAACATAATGCATCACAAAAAAAAAGAAACTGAAAACAAGATCAAGGCATAACTTACTAGGATATCATTCACATAGATCCATTGATAAGAGAAGTGCGGCCGTGTTTCTTTGCATACCGAGTCTCCAACCCTGTGGCATCGTGGATTATGATCGAGTGTTGCAAGGAAAACAAAGTAGCACCATTAGAAATAAGGTTATCAGTACAAGTATTATACCAAATAAAAAAGTGAACATAACCAAAGGAAAACTTAAAAAATCCTCCATATATCCACCACCCCTAAGATGATGCACAACCCTGTCTCTAGCCATGCCCTATCTACCTCATACTATTGTTGCGATCATCCTAGAGAGTCTGCATCGTCCTCCCTAAGTCTCTACCAATCCTCTATGTCCAACTACTCAAGCTTTAGAGCGCCACTCTTGATTGCCTTGCATGCATCCAACTATCTATGTCACACACTACATACATACATACATACATACATACATACATACATACATACATACATACATACATACATACATACATACATACATACATACATACATACATACATACATACATACATACATACATACATACATCATCCATCCTATGGAGAATCGATCAACCACTGTAGGTACCAAGAACTCCTTGTACAAGGATATAATCACATACTCCATGCTTCCCTCCAATATTTTTCTCAAGTGGTCTAGAATGTTGTGCCTAAATATTTATTGGCATAACTCCTCATACATTCCATCACCCTCCTCCCCTTAGCATCCATGATCATGGCATTGGTTCTCTCATCCACTAAGAACCAATACCTTGGTGGAGTGTATCTAAGATGTGCCCTCTCCCATTTGCAACTAGCATGCATAACTAAAAGAATCCTATCCGTTTGGCATACCTGTAGGGGCAGTATCTCTAGGAGTAGAACTCATAGGGGTGCCAATTGCGAACAACTAAGAAAAACCTAGAGTCGAGGGAGTAGACATCTATGTAGGTGTAGCAAATCTTGGAGATAATAAGCGTCCACTTGATCAATGGGATGGGGATGCTGCATCGGTGCCTCCATAGCATGTATCTAAGCTACCTCCTCTAGAATCGATATGGGAGTGATGAGTAGCAACTGATTGTGGGATCACAACATCTGTATCTCCACGATACCCACTAAAACCACCCCTAGAATGAGAATGAGAAAAAATTTGCAACTCTATGAGGTATCCACCACAACCACCACCTCCACTCATTAAAGCGAGGTATCCCTGAGTCCCCCTCTATAGCTAGCCTAGAGCATCGACTCCTTCTGCTCAACCAAATGATGATCAAGACAAATTGTGGTCTACTATATCTCTAAACTGTGCCATCTGATCTAGAGACATATGTGTAAAGATCTCTTGCAACTCCTCATCTATCATCCCTTGCCTCATCTTGCTCTTTGGATCATCTACATTGACCTACATAGCCAATTTAACAATATTAACATAATCAATTTAAGGGTCAAGATGAAACACGATAATATATATTTGCAAAGAAGGATGTTAGTTAAAAACATATGATAAAATATTGATAAAAGTGAATAGTCAAAAAATTTGACAAGCAAGCATGAATATGATCGGTTCTACGACTCCATGATAAGTTCTTAGCATAGCTTAGCATACAATAAAATATTTATGCATAGATCTCCACAAAAAGAGGAGTCTACTTCATTCTCAAAGTATTCTTGTACTCCAGACTCTTTGCCTAGATTGCATGTGATTGTCTCATCTGCATGTTGCAAGCCCTCCTCGTCCTCCACCCCCTATAATAGCAACTCCTCTATTTGTATACTCTCCTCATGTATGCTAGGAACATTGCTTTTATCATACGCTCAAGTGCTCCGAGGTGTCAATGGTACAACATACCACCAACACGATTGTTGTAGGTTTGGATAGAAGATTATATGTTCAATAATATCAAATGAGAGCCTGTTGTAAAGAATAAAAAAGCATTTGTGGCCATTTCGTATTGTGAAAAAATTAACAAAAAATATTATGCACATGTTAACAATGATGTGGCAAGATAAACATGTTGCATAGATCATTCCAAAGTCTACCTCCAAGAATCTAAAGGGTCCTTGCCTAGTGGTTGCCCCTGCTCCTTTCAATACCACTTTAAACTATTGTACATCAAATATGATCATGGAGAAGCTATGGTAATCTGCTTAAAGAATGCACATTCATTCATCTGGGAGGTCATTCAAGCAATCTCACTCTCAAATCATGACTCTTCTACAAGAATACGGTATACCCCTAATAAACCATCTGCTTCATAGTCCTCAACCTTCAAGAGTCTGACTTTGGTCCACATAATGGATACCATGATAAGTCGATGTGACCACACTTGTCGTAATATCTATATCTAGTCAATAAAAGCATAACCAAGTCATATGAGATGCCAAAAATAAGAATGAAAGCTCATTTACCTAACAAATCTAAAAAATTCATGCATGGTCTCTACATAAGAATGACTTGTATGCTAACAGACTACCTCCCAATATGCTTGCTCATGTCTTACACTAATCCCCTCCTCCCACAAAATCTTGAGCTTGTCAACTAATGGACAGAGATAGATGTCTATATTCTTGACACTGTAGCACCCAAGAATGAGCAAGCTAGGGATCAAGTGTCCCTTTTTCATAGAAAGCCATGGTGGATGTTGTAGTTCATAAGGACTACCGACCATACATTGTAAGAAGTTGAGCAGAGTAGTCTGAATGGTCTTACACCATCCATAGCAAGATTGAGCCAAAGATTTTTTCGCTATCGTACAAAGCTTAGAAAGGTGGAGTCAATGTGACCCCATGCTCACAAGTTTGCTGGTATTCATTGGATTCCATCTGTGGACATATTTTATGCATGCACGTTGGCAAAACTCCTCATGCCTAATGTGTGAAACATGTGATGGATGCACTATATAAGTGGAAAGTGTCTGAGAACCTTTTGAGGGATGGTTTGTCCCTACAAATCTTGGCAATATTTGTGAGCACCGCACTTTGGACATCTTTCCATGGACTTGTGTTTTCCTCGAAAGAGCACACAATCATTTGGCATATGCATGAATGCTATTATAATCCATACCAAGCTTTCGTTGTACACCTATTGCGCATCATCATGAGACTTGGGCATCATGTTTCTAGATGGCAATATGTGACATTTTGGTAGCCTTTAAAAAATCCAAACATCCTTAAAGAAATAAAATTTTATTTTTGTTTATATATCAAGTATCCTTAATTGAGATACATGGTATCCATCATATAATGGTATGGATGCCTCCTCTCTTAATGGATCAGATGATACCATATCCATGGATAGTAATGCATTAATCATAGCCTTCATCTCAAGTCCTAATATTCAAGAAAGGTCTGGATAGTCCCTAATGTCTTCTCTCTAATGGATTTATCAACTTGGGTGCTCCTTCCACTGTACAACCACGAACTCTTTTTATGGGCCATAATAGATGCATTGCTTGAGATGGACCAACACCTCCCTATGGATATTTTTAGAGCACATTTAATATTATTGAATTTTATTTCAACTAGAGTTTTATTGTAATGCATGAATGATATACACTTTGCTTACCATTAACTCAAAGTCCAAGACTGCTTGATTGATTATTTTCAATTGAAACTTGTTGAAGCATCGCACATGGTGTATAGACAAGTGATATTTTTGTCGAATTGCAAGCTTGCATTGAGTGCAGGGACATGGGACACGTTGATTGAGATATGCCTCTCGATCTCAAACATTGCTGCCCTTATCATTGTCCATTTTCTCTATGTCATGGTGGAAAATATACTTCTCTTTCTCATATCATCACTCTCTCTAATCCTCCCTCTCCCTCCCTCCCTTGCTCTCTCCTTCTCTCCCTCTGCATCTTTATTTCTCTCCCTCGCCTCTCTCTACCTCTTTATTTCTCTACCCCCTATCCCTTCCTCTTTGTTTCTCTCCCCCTCTCTCATTCTCTCTCTCTTCTCCCCTCCTTTGTTTCTCTCCTTCTCTTTCTCCTTCTCCTTTTCCCTCTCCCTCATCTCTCTTTTTTTTCCTCTCTCTTTAATTTTCTCTCTCCCCTCTCTCTTTGTTTCTCTCTCTCTCTCTCTCTCTCTCTCTTTGTTTCTACACACTCTCTCTATTTTTCTTTCCCCACCTTTTTCTTCACAATTCTATCTCTCTCCCCTCCATCTCTCTTTGTTTTTCTTTCTCCTCCCTCTCTTCATCTCTCTCTTCTCCCCTTTTTCTTTGTTTCTCTCCCTCTATTTCTCTATTTTTATTTTTATTTTTATTTTTTACTTTATTGTCTTATTTTTATTTATCCTTGTTTTGGTTCCTTTCCCTCCCTCCCCCTGTTTCTTTATTTTTGTCTGTATCCTCTTTATTTCTATTTCTCCCTCCCCTCTCTCTCTCTCTCCCTATGTAGCTTTATTTCTCTCTCCTATCTCTTTGTTTCTATTTCTTTCTATACCTCTTTGTTTTTATACTCTCTCTCTATTTTTCTCTCTCCCTTCACATCTTTATTTCTGCCCCCTCTCCCTTTTTTCTCTCCCCCTCTCTCTATTTTTCTCTCTCCCTCTCTGTCCTTATCTCTCTCTTCCCCCTTTTTCTTCACATATTTATTTCTCTTTCTCCCCTCTCTATTTGTTTGTCTCCCCCTTTGCTCTCTTTAACTCTCTCTTCTCCCCTCTTTCTTTGTCTCTCCCTCTATTTCTCTATTTTTACTTGTTCCCTCTATTTCTCTCTTCTCCCCTATTTCTTTATTTCTCTCCATCTATTCTTTAATTTTACTTGTCTTTTTTATTTTAATTTTTTTTCTTTCTTTTTTCCATTTTTATTTTTTATTTTTGCTTTCCCTCACTCCCTCCTTCCCTCCCTCTATTTCTTTGTTTTTCTCTATCCCCTCCATATTTTTATTTCTCCACCCTCTCTCTTTTTCTATTTCGTTCACTCCCTCCCTCCATCTCTCTATTTTTCTCTCTCCCCCTCTCTCTACCTATTTGTTTCTCTACCCCCATCCCTTTCTCTTGGTTTCTCTCCCCTTCTCTCATTCTCTCTCTCTTCTCCCCTCTTTCTTTGTTTCTCTATCTTTCTCTCCTTCTCTCTCTCTCTTTGTTTCTCTCCCTCTCTCTCCCTTCCTCTTTTTATTTCTCTCTCCCTCCCTCCTTTTATCTCACACTCTCTTCTCTATCTCTTTGTTTTTCTCTCCCCCTCTCTATTCTCTTTATTTGTCTCTCCTTCCCTCCCTTTATCTCACATATTTGTCCCTCTCTTTGTTTCTCTCTCCCACCTCTCTCCTAGACTCTCTCTCTCTCTCTCTCTCTCTCTACTTTTCTCCTACTCTCTCCTTCTCTCACTCCCTTCCTCTGTCTATTTCTCTCTCCCTCCCTCCCTCTCTTTATCTCTCTTACCTCCCTCTTTCTTTATTTCTCTCCCTCTCCCTCTCCCTCTCCCTCTCCCTCTCCATCCCCTTTCTCTTTCTTTCCTTGCCTCTCTCTATATTTCTATCTCCCCCTCTCTTTCCCTCTTTGTTTCTCTCTAATTCTCTCTTTCTCTCCCTTCCTTCCTCTCTCTATTTCTCTATCTCTCTTCCTCCCTCTGAATGCATCTCTTCACAAACAAGAAGTTAAAGAGAAGAGAAATAAATACAAAAACAAAAGGAGGAGAAACAATGCGTCTACCTCAAGGGCTTGAAGAAGAAACCATTCACTTTCGCGGCTTTTCTCCCTTTTCTCCTTCGCATTCCTATCCTCCTTCCTCGCAAATGATGGTGGCGATGGCAATGGTGGCTATATATATATATATATATATATATATATATATATATGAGCATTGAGCTCTCTCCCTCTCTATTTTACTTGTTTTTGTTTTGTTGCACTAAAAATGTCACACTCAGGTTTTTGCCCCTGTTTTTTTTTTCTCAAAACATCATCATTGTTAGCATTGCAGAAAGCATCACAAAAAGTGTTACAAAGCATGTCGTAAAACATATTGTCACTATCCATGCGCTATTAGTGTCACAAGTTGTGGCACCAATAGCATCTCTATCCATGTGCTATTAATGTCGCAATTAGTGTCCTAGCGCTATTAGTGACATTGATAGCATCAAGATAGCAACATGTTTTACGATGTTGATAGCAATGAATGTTGTAATGCATTTAGCAGCAACACCTCCAATTTACATCAAAACAATTGTCGGTATGTCTTCATGCCCTTGTTTGTGAATGAGGGTATGTATGATTGCAACTCGCTGTCATCTACTGTGATTATTAGAGTGTGATTGTCTTATCACAAAACTTGGTCTTCCATTCGAGGACCAAGCATGTTGGGATTCATGACCATATAATTGTGAGTACATTGAGATCATGGCCCTTAAATTTAAAGTATGTTGCTACTTGGTACAATGTAGCATATGTTTTTTCTAGGGCACTTCTCTTCAACAACCTACATGATCTACTAGTTGAAGAGAGAGAGAGAGAGAGAGAGAGAGAGAGAGAGAGAGAGAGAGAGAGAGAGAGAGAGAGAGAGAGAGAGAGAGAGAGAGAGAGAGAGAGAGAGAGAGAGAGAGAGAGAGAGAGAGAGAGAGAGAGAGAGAGAGATTTTATAATTAATACAATTACTTATTATGATTATATATATATATAGGAGGTACCAATCAAAGTGAAAGAGGTAAACCTCATTGAAGAGAGTGAACACCCTAGCTTGTGAGCACTACCAAATCAACTCATGAAGGAAGAGGAAACAAAATTGTTAAATCTACTAAGTCAATATTCTAATGTATTGTCCTAATCACACTCTAATGTATTCACTTTATCCATCATATAAATGGTTACCTTCTTTATAGATCATCAAATCTTAATGTATCTTATTAAAAAACCATGTGTAATTTATTACTTATTACTAAAACGGATTTAGATTTGATATTTCAATGGTTGTGCATAAAGGTAAGCATCAAAATGGTAAACTACATATCAAGTGTCCCAAGTATAAAACTAGTGCAAGGAATCATGAATTATCTACTAAACATGTAAGAGAATAGTAAAGTAACAAAAACTTTAACCTTACTTGTGTTGTAGCAAAAATGAGCAGCAATGAGGACTAACATATTGGAGATCGGGAGACATATCTCAATTAGCATGTTCCATGTCCTTGCACTCTCAGTGTAAGTGGGTAATTTGTTGGAGGCGTCATTAAGTGGGTAATTTGTTGGAAGCGTCATTTGTCCATAGAGCATGTGCGATGGACAATGTTCAACTAGAAATCATTGATAAAGTGATGTTAAACTACAATTAGTGATGAGTAAAACGTGCATGGTTTTTAAGGTTATTGTGGCACAAAGACGTACACTAATTGTAATATCATCTTGGGGGAATCACTCATAAATGCATGTGTATTATGTGGGTCCAACATAAGGGATTTCTCAAATACCATTTTTACACATTTTTCAAAACATACAAAAGGACGACATATAAAGGGATTATTTTTCATTTAAGGAAAATTTATAAATAAGGGTACAACCAAATTGGTCTCAGATATTGGAGCTTGACATGGATGCGACGATTGAGGCATTTCTATCCATGGATACTAAGTCTTCTGACCGATTGAAAGAGAAGACCTCCATACCATTGTATGATGGGTATCATGTATCCTGCTTGAAGACACTTCTTATGCTCCTAAGTATATAGGTAAAGTATAGATGGAGTGATGGAAGCATGACCAAGCTATTTAGGTACACAACACATTTACCTTGTTATTGTATAAAAATGTGTAGTAATGCCAACGGGGTGATGGCTTAGTGGTAAGGTGTGTGGGGGGCATTGAAGGGTGCCTACATTTAGCCCTCTCCCCCGCAGCATATCTATTCACTTAAAAATGTGTAGTAATTTTCAAAATGCTTTTGAGATTTTCAAAACATTGAAATGCCACATATTACCATCCAATAACTTGATTCCTAAGTTTTGTAATGACACAAGGTAGTATAACAAAAACTAGGCATGGATTATAATAGCATATATGCCTATGTCAATGATTGTGTGCTCTTTTGGGGGCAAATATGAGTCCATGGCTACATGTTAGAGGTAGTAGTGCTAATAGGTATTGACAAGATGTGCAAGGTCAAATAGTCCCCCTAAGAACATTCTCAGATACTTTTCGCGCATACCATGTGTCTCTCACATGTTTCAAACTACAAGCATGGTATGCACAAAATAGAACCATGGATGGTATAGAGCTGAAACCATCAGACTTGTGGACGTGGCATCACATTGATTAACATTTTCATAGTTTCCAAGAGACGCAAGGAAACTTTAGTTTGGTCTTGCTATGAATGGAGTGAATCCATTTGAATTGCACTTGTTGACCTCTTACATTGTATGACTGGTAATCCCTATTCAATGCAACATTCCACCATGTATTTCTACCAAGGAAGGACACTTGATCCTTAGCTTACTTGTGCTTGGGTGCTATAAGTCAAGAATACATACATCTATCTTGGTTGATGAGCTTAAGCTATTGTAGGAGGTAAAAGACATGAGCAAGCATACTAGGAGGTGGTTCACCAATCTAAGGGTCATTTTATGTGGACCATACATGATTTTCTAGGTTTAGAAGAATGCTCCATTTTTTACGCTTTCTCTAATATAGGATTTCAAGTAAATGAGCCTCTAGTTTTTACGCTTTCTCTAATATAGGCTTTCATGATCAAGTTGATTATATACAATAGTTGTTGTAGGGCTAGTCACTCTAGGTTACCATGCATATCCCAAATGTGTGGGACCAAGGTTATGGACTCTTAAAGGTCAAGGACAATGAATAATATATTTTATTAATGACATGTATTGGTCTTGCTAGAGGGGCAAGATATGAGAGAAGGATTCCTTGGGTGACCTTCTCCAGGAATGAAGGCATGAAGTTGGTATGAGTGGACGATAGTCTATGAAGAGTCTCTTCCAAGTGGAATATGGAAATTCTCCATTTTCTATGAGTTATCAAATTGGACTCATATGTAGATTAATTAACTTTTGGATACCATGCACATTTTCAAGAATGTCAATGGCCTATTGTGGAACCACATCACAAGAAAGAGAGACACTCTATAGACAAGGACTTGAAAGAGATTGGTAAGGTGGAGGAGTATTGGCCACAAACAAGCTCAAATAGTTGTATACAACTACCTTGTGCTCCTTGGGTTTTGTCCACCAAAGAGGGTTGTAGGATGAAACAAATCATCAAGTCAATTTGCACACCAACGGGTGTGATGTGCTCTCTTAGAACCACATTTCCCAAGGTTGGTCAACCAACAAGATTGAAATCCCATAATTGGTATAAGATGTATAAAATTTGTACTAGCCAAGATAGTCTACTGACTTGGTTAAGTGTTTCTTGTATTTTCTATTATGAGTCGATATGTGATAGACAATACCTTTGAATTGTGACAATTCATACTATCAATCATAATCACAGGTTGCCTCAGTCCACAGATACTTTCAACCATTAATAACTTATTAGAATTGGTATAGTAGGCCTCACTTAAGGAGATAATCACATCCTCAGTTCAATTGACAAGGCAAGGAGTAGTGGAGATGGTTTACCTTTTTGAGAAGTACTTATCCACAAGCATGCTCATGGTACCAAACCCACATCCTCTTATATCTTGTGGACAAAGTGGAGGTTGTAAAACCAATGCTTGCATAGTTAATGGATGTTCTTTTTGGAGCAATTCATGAAGACCTTAAAGGGATTTGTGCGACAATGTGCTCATCCAAAGGGCATCATGGCTAAAGGCCAGCTAGTGTCAAAGGCCTTGGTACACATTTTTCACTGGCTTGTGATACTGGATATAGAAAACATATTGTTATGGATTCTTAAGGATGACAATTGACTAATTGGAGATGTGGTAGTTGGAAATGGGATAGAGAAGAGGATGGATGGAAGCATGGAGTAGAAGGTAAATTGTTTCTATATGTTGCACTACTCATTTATTAAGAAGTGGGAGTCATAAGTATGAGTCTACCATAAGGACATGTCAACGAGACCTATTCAATGTCTTGAGGACCTAGAAGAATTGCCACAGTTCATGCCTCTGAGGTGGTTGCATGTGGCATTGATAAAAGCATCAAATGAAGGTAAGGTAGTCATATGAGGGGAGTAGGAGTTCTCTAGGGGACGCACTGCAAAGGTAAACATGCACTTTTGTCATTGTTGTATCCACTAAGTGTAAGTGACAACTAACGCTAATATTCAATCCATAGTACAAAGTCTATAGTATAGCATGGTTGCATGGGTGACTTTTTTAGTAGAATGCATCAATAAATTGTATGGGTGACATGGTCACATAGGTGAATTTTTTTAGTAGAGTGCATCAATAAGTTGTACTCAACAATAGATTGTGGTGTTGTGGAAAAGTTTGAGTAAGAAAGTCAAGATTTTCCATGATCATATTTAATGTGGAGTGATTTAAAGCTATATTGGAAGGAGTGGGGGACCACTATTCAGCAAGGGCTACCTGGATTCCTAAAGGTATATATTGAGAAAAAGTGGAATGATTTGTGAGACATTTATCTTACCGAGTCATTGTGACTAGGTGCAAATCCTTTGCCAAGATGAAGTTATGGAGCAATAGATGATGCTATGTTAATGAGAGCTTGTTGTTACAATTATTGATACCTCATTTATGTTGGTACTTCATTATATGTTTTTTTATGTTTTTTGGTAGTTCACATATGTTATACTTCTCTTTTACCCCTACATTGAATTAACTGACATCTCTTTTTGGTTGTGTAAGTCATCACACTTGATTAAGAGGGCATCTCATGAGCTGGTGGTATAAGAATGAAGAGCTTAAGTAGATTTTTGCATGTATGTATTAGATGAGATAGCCTATTTTAGAGACCAAGAACATATTGAGTTGCCCCAATTGGCATCATCACATTTTGCCTCTGTATGCTCTGACATCTCAATGTCTAGTAGGTGTTCAACACTTTAGGCTAGCTATGGAGGGAGGATTAGGTATGCCTCACTCAACTAGTGGAGCTAGTGGCTCCCATGGGTATTGTGGAGATGTGGAGGCAATGTCTTCTCATCATACTAGGAGTCCTTGTTCTACGGGCACTCCTCGCTCTACTATAGATGGCTCTAAGGGGTATTGTGGAGATTTGGATGCTACTCCGTGGTTGTTATTATGACAAAAATGTCGTGACCCCTTCCCCCATTGATTGAGCAACAGACTCCAATTGCCCATGTTCACCACATCCATAGGTATTGTATCCCATGTGACACCTCCATTTACTCTGTTGTCTACTAGTGGCACTCTTACAAGTATGCATGATATTCATGGTTCTCTCGAATGTGTTGGAAATTGTAATTTTGGGTGGGAGAGGACCCATACTATAGTTTGCTCACTAGGCTACACCTACTTAATGGATAAGGTTAGTGGTGTTGTTATCATGAACGATGAGGGGAAGAAACTCATTACATGCATGTTATGGACAAAATCAAAAGAAAATCCACTCCAACTCAAAGCAGTATTTCGAAGAAATGAATGGTTACTACATCGAAGAGAAATGCATAATCAAGACAGTCAAGAAGCTTCCATAAAGGTGCATTATTCAATTTTTGTATCTCTTGCAACAAATGGATAATGGCTCGAAAAAAGGATTAAGAACAAGATAAAAAAATCCAAGAATTGAATACCTCTTATTACTAAATAATGTAGATTGGAGGATCCAATTTCAACTTGCAATAGCTCCCATAGCTCACATAGACTCCATGATATCCATGACTTTAAAGCTTTGACTTATCAATGAACAATCCTAAATTAAGAGTACATTTAACTACTTTAGGTCTTTAAAAATAGGAAAAAGGTTGTTATGATGAATCCCCCATATCCAAGTTGATTGTGCTAAAGAGATCCCTAATGCAACCATTATTATTATAGCAATAGGGATTCACTATTGCTTCAATGGAAGAAAAAGAGCCTTCGTAATGGCTAAAAGAAGCTTATCATAGCCCTGTAATAGTTTAATCATCATTTTCCCCATCCAATTTGAAGCAACCAACAATTGTGATCTATTTAAAGAGGTGAGAAAAACAACACAAATTGTGTTTACTACACAGATGCACTACAATAAGCTTCAATGGTAGTTGAGATGCTCCAGGCTTCCCTAGTTTTGATAACTTTATCCTAAAGTACCTCTAAAATGGCTTGGTTTGAAAAATGTGCTACTATCTTTAGTGACTAGCCTCTAGCTTTGGTCCAAGACTCCATTAATGCTTTTAGGTCCGTTATATTCTTGGCTTGTGAGACCACTTTTCACTTAGGTGTTCCATGTCATGTGTGTAGTTGTATCTGAAGCTACCCAGATTTTCTAACTACAAATAGAGAAAATAAACTTGAGAAGAAGGAATTGTAAATGGATCAAAGAAATAGCTTTGATACCACTTGTCATGAAGTGAACTAGGAGAGAGAAAGACATGAGAGAAGATAATTGCAAAAGGAGAAAAAAAGACTATAATAAGAGAGAGAAAGAGGGTAGAGGTGGCTGAAACACTAGGAGAAGAGAGAGAAACACAAGAAAAGGAAGGAGCCAACAATGTGATAACGCCTTGCATTGAAATCATAAGATCTTCTTATATTGTTCCTCTCACTTTGTCTTGAAAATGTAACCTTGCATATTGTATTATGTCCATCAAGTAACGTTTTGCATTCATTATAGGCATACCCATGGGTGATGGAGAATGAATCCTAATGTCAATAAACCTTTGATTTTCATCAATATGTATGAGATAATGTCATAATATGATTTGCATATAACCAACAAATTTTTCGGCTATAGACAATGATACAAAACCAATCAATACTTCAAGACAAAACTAACAAGATATTTATATAGTCCTAGAGCTTCTAACTAGTGCAATTTTTGAAAAAAAGTAAGGGTGTAAGCGTTTAATATGCATGCATGTGTGTGTGTGTGTGTGTGCGTGCATGCGTGCATATGCGCACGCATGTGTGCACGTACATTAGTGGGTGTGTATATCCAAGTGTGTATGTGCATGTGTATGTGTGTGGATCTCTCTCTCTCTCCCCCCTTCATTTCTCTCTAATTTTTACTCTCTTTCTCTCTCTCTTTTTACTCTAACTACCCTCTCTTTTCTCTCTATACTCTTTCTTATTCTAAAGTATGAGATACTTTCCAATACAATAGAATAATAAAAAACCCTAAATTTTATATGAGTTTATTTTGAAGTGTGAGAAAGTCTCTAACACAACAAAATAAATCCTTAACTCTCTAAATATATTTCCTTTATATATCAATTTTAATATAAATTTGAATATTCATTAATCTATCATTTAAAATATTGTTTTTATCTTACTATTTATTTAACTAAAGGTAGCTTTTCAATCAAAAAGCCTTTCGGTCAAAGTGTAAGTAGTATTCAGCCGTTTCTTAAAATAGTGACATCTCACCAAATAAAATAATTGTATTTTAAGGCCCAACTTAAAATTAGGCCATTATTTGTATAAAATACAAATATTTGAATAATGCAAAATGAAATCTAAGTCCTCTCTACTCCTTTGGCCATTAACAAACATTGATATCTGAAAGGGAGTGTCAACAATTATGTCAATCCTAGAGATAGATCAAAAGTTCCAAATTTTATAGATGAAAGAATGCCATGGTAGAAGAATAAATAGAAGGAAAATGTTGGGGGAAAGGTGTCAAAGAAGAAGTAGGTTCCACATGAATTATGGATCAACACCTAATCATGTTTGCAAAGATGTCAACTCCAACTTCTACTCATGCTTTCAAATATTTCCATGGCTTGTGTCTCTCATGGCCTTAAAACCTTATATCCATGCTTTCTCAAGTGCCACCTTTTCCTTTAGCAAAGATTATGAAGTTGTTCTGCAATATAATTGTTGTTCCTATTCTCCAGTTAGCCTCCAACTCTTTCTCCTCGTACACTTTATATTGGCTCCCTCATCAATATGGAAACAGATGGCCCCTCCATATAAGTCTCCAAGTCCTCAATCCAACATACAATACTTTGCTCTTATCCCATCTTTCTCATAGCATTGAGCCACCCAAACCTCTCCCCTACAAGTGTATGGATTCTATCCCCCCCCACTCTCTCTCTCTCTCTCTCTCTCTCTCTCTCTCTCTCTCTCTCTCTCTCTCTCTCTCTCTCTCTCTCTCTCTCTCTCTCTCTCTCTCTCTCTCTCTCTCTATCTCTCTCTCTCTCTCTCTCTCTCTCTTTGGGACAAATATACAACTACCATTTTGTCTTATCTATATGAACCTTTTTCATTTCTTGGGGGATGACCCACAAGAAGTAGAATTTTTCTCTAGACTTTTTGTCGATCCTCTCTCTTTCACATGTAACAAAGCACATGTTGGTGCATATATCACATCAATCACTTCTTGCTTTTAGACTTGAAGAATGAATGTGATTCTTTGTAGTCAAAATCTTAGGTCCAATTTAATTCACACGCAAAAACTAATTAAGAGACAATTTGAGAAAGTGAGCACTTTAATGAAAACATAATCCTAGGGTCATTTGATATGTTGGCAGACCACGAGATCTTGATGAGGAGACTTCTAAGCTATGGATGAGGCATGTGGTAGTTTGCAATATTTTTATCAATGTAGGAACCATGTAAATCATATGATGACGTTGGAAAAGGCTAGCATTTGGCATGGGTTCTATCTTGATGATGCCATGATGCAAGATTATGTTAGGTATAGTGTGATAGGTCCAAGCTTAAATTGCACTCAAATCAAACACACTAGATGAAAAATTAAGATAGATTGCTAAGTGGAGATCTAAATTTTTCCAACACTCAAATTGTCTACCACTTATCATATATTTTCCTCAAGCACATAAGGTTCTATGTCATGCAATGACACACTATGAGGTTTGTAACAGTGGATGTGGTGATCCTTCAATAGTGATGTAGATCAATGATTGTTAATATAGCCACTCATTGAATCTTGTGATTTCCAATTTAAAAGTTTTCTTTTTTTAATTCTCATAGTACATTTTATCCTCCAAGTACTTCAAAATTAATATTTTTATGCGCGAAGCTTATTATCTTCCATTGTTAAGTCATTTTGTGACTCGAACCCTATGGGGCACATTGAGCGATTTTGAGAGTGTCAGAATGGCTTCCTATGCATTGTAGGGTCTAGGTCTCTAATTCCCTATTGTAAATTTTTTAAATATTTTCAGGGAAATTTTTATTCCTCAAGTACTTCAAAACTAATATTCTTATGTGTGCCAAGCTTGAATGATGCCCTTGTCTTCAATTATTGAGTATTCATAACACAAACTCCACGGCATGCATGAAGTCATTTGGAGAGTGTCAAAATGGCTCGTTACACATGACAGGATCTGGGTCAATTTCTAATACTCTTCTATAAGATTATTAATCTTTTTTTTTTTTTTGTTTCTTTGCCTATAGAGCCAATGGAGATCAATGAAGAGAAGACTAGAGGTATTGATGTTCTAGAGTTTGAAGATATATATATTGGAGAGGAGATGCTAGCTTGTGAAGAATCCCTTTTGACTAGACAAAGCGAATGCATAGAAAGTCCTAAAAGGCCAAAATATCATGAAATTGATGAGGATATGAGTCCCTTGCATAGAGGCTATTCTCCTTCCTTCACAAAGTTGGTCATAGATCAATGGTCATAGATCAAGCTTTGATAATGCTAGGTTAATGTTCAAATCTCCATTCAATATAAAGGAGGTCATTTTGTCCAACATGGATTTCATCCAAGATGATTTCAACACTTCAAATACCTTATGGAGTTAGAAAATGTTGTTAAGGATTCCAAGATCTTCATATAATTTTCATACTAAGAAAAGGAGTACACTCCTAAGAGAATTATTAGGAAAAATATCCAACAACTTTCTATTGATTGCAAAAAAAATTGAACTATCCATTCTTTGTTATGTTCCTTTTTATTGGACTTCTTGAACTTAGCATACTTCACTCCCAAGTCCAATTTGAAGGCCAAGAGATATACAACAAAGCCCCTACTCTAAGTGAGTCATTTACAAAATATTACATTATAAACTAGGGAAGGCCTTCATGGAGCATAGGGTTATTGACTTCTGCACACAAGTTTCTGTTGTCTTTTATGTTTATTGGTCTCAATAGTGTTGAGCTTCCATAAATGTTTATATCATTTATTTTACCATCCATAATCTATTATTATATATTTTCACTACAAGATATAGGCCGCATACCAACATTTAAAACAACAAAATTATTCATCCAAAAATTTGCCTTTGTCATTGCTAAAATTGTCGATATACATGTCTCTACGAAACTACCACTATTTACATTGTTATTCGCATCACTATTTGTGACGCAAATAGCGATGGTTTGTGATGAAAATAGCAATGCATGCAAGTTTATTTGCAAGGCAAATAGCTACAATTTGTAGAGGGAAATTTTTTTTGGGGGGCAGGGCATGCTCTTTATGGGAGCACTAGACTGTGCTCGAGAGACTAGACTAGATGCAAGATTTGTTACAAGAATTTTGATTACAAGATAATCCCACGTAGGGGCATGAGGTATATTGATAACTAACAAGATACAAAAAATTCACAACCTGGGACCATAGGTGTAGACAATAGGACTCGATAGGATATGAAGGGTCCCACAACCCAAGACCATAGGTATGGATACAAGATATCCGAATTACAAGATATCCCTCAACATGGATGAAAAAGATACAAGATAGTACTAGATAAGATCTCGTACTACGAGATTACAAGGTGAGAAGACAACATGAGTATAATGGAAGACAAGACAAGACTAGATACCATGACTAGACAAGAACTAGAACTGGAACTCTAAGTTACTTACTTAGAGGTCCTGACTCCTAGAGATCCAAGTTTGGCATTGGCAAGACTGAGGAGCTCTATGGCGAGCCCCTCTTTTTATAGGTGTTGGAGAGCATTTGTTGGAGAGTGGCTTAAGATATTTTAGAATGTTCCATGATGACATCATCGATGATGCAAGTGATAATATGGCATATCTTCTAGAAGGTTCTATGATACAAGCGATGGCATGACATATCTTCTAGAAGGTTCTATGATGATGTGGCAAGGGTGGATTCACATGGTTGGCTTGAGGATGTCATGTTAAGGGTGCATTTGCATGGGTGTAGATTCATATGGCATGAGCAATAATTAGTCTATACACTTGATCATGGCATGTCTGTGACATCACCTCCTCCTCTAGTGATGAGTTCCACGAGGAGGGGCTTGGTGGTTTGGTCCAAGTTTCGTTGGATTCATCTTTGTGAAATTCTTTTAACATTGAGATGTGCTCTTTGGAGATATTCTGCATGTTTTGAAGTGTGATCATTGATGTCATATCATTTCTAGTGTGAACAAGGAATTCCAATCAACCTTGGGAGATCCTTGAGTTTAAGATATGCTCGAAGTCAAGAATTGTATGGTGGGGGGACTTGCTTGAGCTATTGTGCCAAATACACATTGTATACACAAGAGAAAGCTCACTCAAGAATATAAGAAGAGAGATGGAGACCAAAACATTTTCTTGCCGGTTTCTTCTTCTTCTTTCACTCATAATACAATGTACACAAAGTATAGATAAGATACAACATAAAGAAAAGTGGCCTACTAAGTCAAACAGTGCATAACTGATTACACTATTCGACTGGCACTATATCTATGCCAACTGTAAGTAGGTGTAACAAACTAGATATAATAAGTGATAAGTCAATGGCCATGTGAGTATCATAATGACTATCGACGTGCTAAGTGTAGATGTGTGGACCCATCTAGCCAAGCAATCCATCATCAATGTCCGCACATGTTGAGCTTGCCATCTCAACATTCCCTCTCAAGCTCAACTATATTTGCGCAACTCCAAGTAAGCTCCGAAACTTTTGAAGCTTCTCTGAACCCAATGCCTTTGTGAAAATGTTAGCTATCCAATCCTGTGTGTTGACATATATCAAGTCAATCTCTCCTACAATTACCTTCTCTCTCACAAAGTGGTAGTGTACCTCAATGTGTTTTGTCCTAGCATGGAACACTAGTTCCTAGCTAGTTGTATGCTGCTCATGTTGTCACAATGAATGACAATTGGACCATTTCCTTGCATATCCAAATCACCTAATAACTTTTGCAACCATACCACTTCACATGCTACCATAGTAGCACCTTTATACTCAGCCTCTATACTCGATAAAGCAACTGTAGGTTGATTTTCGTTGCTCCATGTAATTGTTGCACTACCAACGGAAAACATGAATCCATTGGTAGATCTTCTATCTAGCATGCTACCAACCCAATCTGCATCTATGTATCCAAACACATGTATATTCTTACCTACCTCATAAAAAATTCCATAATTTAAAGTGGACTTCACATACCTAAATATATGTCTAACTACATCCAAATGAGGCTTTGTAGGCATCTACATAAATTGACTGACAATACCAGAAGCATAGCTCAAGTTTGGCCTTGTGATGGTCATGTAAATCAGACACCCTACTATCCTCCTGAACATAGTAGGGTCTTCTATCTCATCCCCAATGTTAGCACTCAACTTCACATTTTGCTTCAATGGTACTGACAGAGGCTTACATGCTGTCATACCATACTTGGATAGCATATACAAGCCATACTACTTTTGGGATAGCCATATACCATTATCACATCTGATCACCTTAATACCAAGAAAGTATCTCAGCTCACCCAAATCCTTCATCTCAAACTTCTTCTTTAAGAAGTCCTTAACTTTAGCAATCCCATTGTCACTATCACCTATAATAATCAAGTCATCCACATAGATGACTATGATGACCAAACCTGTATCTCCCCTTCTCACATAAAGTGAGTGATCATGAAAATATAAAAGCCAACATTGACAAGATACTCTTCGATATTATTAGACCATGCTCTAGGTGCTTGCTTCATCCCATAGAGCACCTTCTTTAACATGCACACATATGAAGGATGCTCTAAATCCTCATAACCTGCAGGCTAAATCCATATACACATCTTCTTGCAATTCATCATGCAAGAAGACATTCTTAACATCCATTTGCTGTAAACTCCAACCTTTGGTTATTGCCATGGCAATCATGCATCTAACAGTTTCCATCCTAGTAACTCAAGTGAATGTCTCTTCATAATCTATGACATATGTTTGAGCATAACCTTTTGCAACCAACCTAGCCTTATACATGCTAATCAAACCATCTACACTATGCTTGACTTTGTAAACCAACTTATTACAGCTAATAGCTTCCTTGCCCTTAGGGAGGGGTACCAAATCCCAAGTCTTGTTGGCTTCTAATGCAGCCATCTTCTCATCCATTGCTACATCCCAATGACCATAACCAATAGCATACTCAAAACAAGTGGGCTCAATATCCTTAACTCCCTTCACCATATAAGAATAATGGTGAGTTGCATAACCTTCAAAACCAAATATTTTAAGAGGGCATCTGACCACTAGACATGTGTACCATTGGATCACTCAGTGGAGCCCTTACATTACTATGTGATGTCCATTGCAACAATTCCACCATCTAAAGTGAACATGCGACCAACTCTACTTTCTTTTGCAACCAACCTGCACTTGTCATTAAAGTCTTCTACAAAAAAATCTTTGCATTGAATCAAACCTGCAACCCTTGCTCTACCATTTGGCCAATAGACACTAGATTCTTTGTGACTGATGACACATGTAATACATATGTCAGACTCTTTGCCTAGCCTTCATGCAATTACAAGGGAACCTTTTCAATGTGTGAAATTGGGTGGCATGAATCATCACCCCTTTGCACATAACCTAGATTTTGTAAGTCCTACATCTCTCCAAACCATTCAACATGATTGGTCATATGATTAGATGCACCTAAATTAACATACCATATATCATCATATGTCCCCTTTCCTGTAAGTGCATTCATCATATGCTACATAACAAACAAACACTCATTTTTGTCTTTATTTTGTCCTGAAGACGATGCATAGTTTCCTTACTACAATTTACTACTACGAATATCATCCTTCTTAGCATAACAATAGGCTACAATATGACCTGTTTTGCCACAATAATGGCAAAAAATAGCAGAATTTCAAGAACCTCTGTTCTATCATCCACCTCTTCCTCTAGAACTCCCTCTACCTCTAACGTTTCCAGGCCTCCTGAAACTTGCATTTCACCAAATTACTGATTTAACCTGTTTTGTTGGGTATCACCGGCACGTCCCATACCACGGTCTTTCGAAAAGGATCAGCCACATCCCCTTCTTGAACTTGAGTAGAATGCTTAGACCTGTTCACCATTTCTTTCAGATGAGTCACCCTACATATTGATCTCTTCAATAATCATGAGAGAGACTAACTCATCAAAATTTGGAAATGGCTTCCATACATATACAGAAATGACAAATGATTTCCAAGCCTTCTCATTATTGAGGCCATCCAAAGTAGATGAAACCAAATCATCATCATCGAGCATTGTATCAATCACTACTAAAGCATATGCAATGCTTCTCATCTTTAAAATATACTCATTGACATACATTTTTCATTTCTTCAATGTATTCATTGAGTTGAATCTTTCAGGCCTTTGTATTTATTGAAAACATATTTTCAAAAATTATCTAAGCTACATATGAAGTTTTTGCATTCCTAATATGTCCCAACATAGTATTATCAATGACTACAGATAGCCAATACATCACCTTTTTGTCTTTTGCATTCCATTCTTTCCATCCCTTGAATTCATTTGTAGTTGGAGGGATACTTAGCTCTGGCTCATTTTCTTCCTCTGAAACAAACTCATAAAGGCCCTTTCCAATGAGGAAGTTCGTCACACGGAACTTCCATGAAGGGTAGTTGTTCTTGTCAATCTTCTCAATGATGGGATTTCCACTATTCTTTGCTATTATCACAAAAATGATATAAAATAGCAAGCAACTCTACTACAACATTTCAATAAGCGCACAACAATACACCAAGCAACCTTTTTTAGTTATTTCTTAACAATACATATATATTGCAACCTATTTGCATATAGATATTATGTTTGCTTCTTGGCAAACACCTCAAAAATTAAAGATTCAAAATCTGCAACCTGTGCATCCACTTTTGGTTGACATAGCAAAAATTGTAGTATATCCAAAATGGGGCTTGAAATGATCTTAGATGCCCAAAAAAACTATGGGAAAGCTCTTGCACACCAAATCTCACAAGAATATGAGATTTTTACTCTACCCTACTTCTGGTGCCTCCACATGCACTATCTAAGAGAGAGTGGAAGAATGTGAGATCTTCTTACCTATTGCTTGCTTGCTTGAATCCTTGCTTCTTCTCCTTCACTTCAGCCTTCAAAACCAGCCTCTCTTAGCAGCATTACTCCGATACCATGTCAAGAATCGCATGATGGGGGACTTTCTTGAGCTACTGCATTAAACACACACTATATACACAAGAGAAAGCTCACTCAAGAACACAAGAAGAAAGATGGAGACCAAAACGTTTTCTTTCTGGTTTCTTCTTCTTCTTTCACTCGTAATACAATGTACATAGAGTATAGATAAGGTACAACATAAAGAAAAGTGGCATATTAAGCCAAATGATGCATAACTAACTACACTAGTCGATTGGTGCTATATCTATGCAAGTTGTATAACAAATTAAATATAATAAGTAATAAGCTAGTGGTTATGTGAGTATCATAATGACCACTGACATGCTAAGTATAGATGTGCAGACTCATCTAGCCAGGTAGTTCATCATTAATGTCTGCATGTGTTGAGCTTGCCATCTCAACACTCGACCTCAAATTCTTCATGATCTTCAATCTGGACAGGTGGCAAGCGATTGATCTCTCCACCCTCAGTGGTCATCTATGGTATGGCTCGACCAAGGAAACATGGAAGACTAGGTGGATCTTCATGGTGCTAGGGAG
Source organism: Lygodium microphyllum (assembly GCF_053477565.2). Classification (NCBI taxonomy): domain Eukaryota; kingdom Viridiplantae; phylum Streptophyta; class Polypodiopsida; order Schizaeales; family Lygodiaceae; genus Lygodium; species Lygodium microphyllum. Next base: position 108,474,424 of record NC_141143.1, read on the forward strand.
TTGGAGTTGGTAAGTAATTGGGCTGATCTAGGCTATGATAGTGAAGGGCCCAAATCTCTGGTGGTCTAGCTTGGTTGAGGGCCTTGTTGTCTAGGAATTATGCCTGGGTAACCATACTTTATCATTCTAGCTTGGTGGAGGGCCTTGTTTTCTGGGCGTTACGTGCCCGAGTAACCATACTTTATCATTGACTTTGTATGTTGGATGTTGGAGACAATGTTGGTCTGCATAGTGCTTGTATTGATTTTGTGCCTTTTGGATTTGTTGCTTGAGTTGTTGGTATATATCTGCTACATGTTGAGCTCTATCTCAAGTGGAAGGGTTCTTTACTTGATTGGAGAGATGTACATCCATCCTTGGATGCTTGCTATAGTTTGCAAAGAAAGGAGTTTGCTTGGTAGATGCATGGACACTATTATTATAAGCAAACTCTACAAAGAGCAAAGAGCTCAAACCAATCATTTTGATGGTAGTTAATGGTGCAATGAAGATATTGTTCCAAGACTTGATTTACATGTTCTCTCGGGGAGTCCACCTTATAGAACATATAAGATACCACGTGAGTTCAAAAGAAAGGATATTAAATTTAGTACAATTTACAAGATTATATTTATAAAAGAGGTTTTTGAATTATAATTTGAAAAAAATTAGTAAGTTTAGTAAAGTAAAATGTGTCATTTTAAGGCCTTATAACATGTAAAGAAAGGGTATTTCTTAATATCCTTTGAACGCATGCTATATATATGATTTATTATAGGTGGACCCCCCATGCCCATTCCATTTGATCATCAATCTATGGATAATTGGCTATGGGTAACTTAACTTGGATGCAAAGAAGGTTATAAAGGCTCTTCCAAAAACTAGATATCAATTGGGATCCACAATTGCTCATTGATGATGTCATTTGGGAGTCCATGTAATGTGAAAATGTATTTGAGGAAGAGTCTAGTGGTAGATGCACCTATGATGGTCTTGGTGGTAGGGATTAAATGTGCCATTTTTATGAATCTTTCTACCACAACAAGAATAGAGTCATATTTTTCTGATTTGGGAAGATTTGCTATGAAATCCATGGACAAAGAGCACCAGGGTTGCATTGGAATGGACAAGGGTTATAGAAGGCCATGTGGTTTGTGGAAAGGTACCTTGGCCCTATTGCAAGTATCACATGATTTTATATATTCCTTAACTCCAAAGTGTCTTGCTATTAGGGTGTCATGGCATTGTTGGAGTACCTAGAGTCTCACATTTCCTAGAGGGATGTAAAGTAGATTCTTATAGAATAACAATCCATTACTTTCTTGGAACTCACAAACTTCATTTCCTTTTTTCTCTTAACATTATTGGCCAAATCATCATGAAACAAGGCTTTATGGATTAACTAGATCAAGGTAGGGCCATTTTGGTGACAACTAGAGATGGCTACTAGCTGAATGTACTCTGGCTTGAGTAGTATTACTCATTTTTGAATGAAAGCTTCTTCTCCCTTCTTACGTATTGGGTAGGATCTTCTTGATAAAGCATCTGATTGGCATTGTTGACATCTTGTGTGATAGGTGATGAAAAGATCAAACCTAGATAAGAAGTTACTCCAGCAGGATTGTCTTCGATTGAGCTCGGGGGGGGAGGGGGGGGGGGAGGGGGGTGTTCACTATACATATATCCTCTATATAACGTGCGTTCATGGCCTATTTATAAATATCCTAATCTGTGAATATTTCTTGAATAAAATACAACCCTTTTCTATTCAATCTGTAAGTAATTCCTTTATATGGCACCCTTCTGTATGTAAAAAATATATAAAAATTGTATTTTAAAAACCCCTTATTTTGAACTCACATTATATATACATATATTTATGAGTGACCCCCCAAGCGATTGAGGATGCAAGTTGTCATAAAGTATTCTAGATTTTTGTGATTTGTATAGACAATAAGTTTATGGGCTATGCCCTCTAGATGATGAGGCCAAATATCAAAGGCATCTACAATGGTAAGGAGTAGTTATCTCTAGAGGGGAAAACTTTCTTGAGTGGAATGCCACTAGATGTATTGAAAGGTGAGAAGGATCAAAGCTTGCACGGGAGAGCAAGAGCAAGAGAGAGAGAGACTCACAATGTGGGAACTCCAATAGTCACAAGTGTGACCAGCCTTCCCTTTATTCATAAGAATAAAGAATAAAGTAATAGTGACGGGCACCCGCCTCCTGCAGTGTGCAAGTGCGGGGGGTACTGTTAGTGTAGTACGATATGAACAGCTAGGGCAGAGGCACCAGTGAGCAGATCTAGAGGATTCTGGTTAGTCAATATTTTGAAAAGTTCAACAAACTTGACCTTAACGACCCCACATATGAAGTGATTCCTCACCTCAATGTGTTTTGTCTTCTCATGGAAGACCGAATTCTTGGCTAATTAAATAGCACTCATAAAATCCGAATATAGTGTGGGAATAGATTCAATACCAAGGTCATGAACCAAATGGCCTCCTTGCAAGCCTCAATGGCTGCAACATACTTAGCCTCAATGGTGGAACTAGTTGTACACTTCTGCACCTTGGACATCCAAGAGATAGCACCTCCAGCATAGATGAATACATAGCCAAAAGTGGACTTACTACTATTTGCATGTCCTGCGCATAATCAAAGTAAGTGTACCCCACGAATCATGTATCTTGGCTACCACAGCATATGCACATATCTACAGTGCCCTTTAGATACCTCATGATTTTTTAATGTTGAAATGACTAGAATTTTTCGGTTGATTTTGTTATTTTTGAGACTTGAATGGTTGATTTTTGATGGATTTTGAGCGATGTTTACTTGTTTTGGAAGTGTTTGAGAGTGTTTTAGATGATATTGATTATATTTTGGAAGCTCATGATGATTCTCACTAGAAATATGAGATTTTGTGGTTTTCTGATAGGTTATGTTGAGGTTCTGATTGGTTCTAATACCTTTTGTTTAGCTTCTATTTTGTTCTGATTTTCTTATGTATGAAGCATGAATTGATGATTGATGAAGGTTGATGTCTTTTGAAAGCTTATTGAATAGTTTTTGATAGTTTGGAATGGTTTTAGTATGAGTTATGAGGCTCTGATATTTTTTGTTGACCTTCTGTAACCCTCTGATGAGTTTCTGTAGAGCCTCTTTTCCTGCTTTGTTCCTGTTCTATTCTATTCTATATGCCTCTGTAAGTGTTTTGTGGAATATATTTGTGACTTTGGAAAAATTTTCTAGCCTTGGAAAGAGGTAAATGTAAGTTCAAAAGAGCTCAAGGACGTAAAAGAAGTAGCTACTGAAGACTCAAAAGAAGACTGGAGTGAAGTGACAATGTTGAGCTATGAAGAGTCATTGTAGTGGCTTTGGTGACCTTTCATATCAGACTATTCTCTTGGAAGGGGCATCCACGACCTAAGAAGGATTATTATGAGTGATTATTGAGTATTGTAGTGAGGAGATGATATACTATTGATTGAGAGAGAAAGAGAGAGTCAGAGATAGTCAATTCTATCAAAACAATGTATCTATTTATGAAAGACTGAGAGAGAGAACTATGAGGACAATGAAGATGAATCATATGTGCTATTTTTCCATACAAACTGGTGTTTCTTTTTTAAAATCTTTGTTAGTTGATGAATTCTATGAAGAATATAAAGGGAATGATGAATTTTGTTGAAGATAAATCCGTGATAGATATCTACTATGATGTTGAGTGAAGATTTATTCTTTTCCTTGTTGTGGTTCTCAAAAGAATGAAACAAAAGCTTGTTGATGTTACAAGATAGATTTTCTTGTAGTAGAAACCATTTTTCCTTGGTGTCTCTCTTGGGGCTCCATGGTTTTGGTGTGCAGTTGAGGAAACTTGCCATCAACAAGCATCAGAAGAGGTTGAAAAGGAAGGAAATGGTATTGCCAAGAAGAGAAGAATTCAATGGACATTTGCAAAGTTCCTTCTTCCACTGAAGAGTTGGAGATTCTTATTGCCAAAGCCACTTTCCAAAAGAATTTCATCCCACAATGGCGGAAACATATTACCATCATGATGAAAGCTCTATGTGGTGGACTATTTCCTCTTTTACTTGAAGCAACAAAGACGTGTATCTTAGTGGCGAATTGTTTGGGAACAAACTGAAGTGTAGAAATAGAGAGAATGACCATCCATGGAAGATTTAGCATTCATTGAGAAGTTTCGAGACATCATCAAGTGGGAGATCTTTAAGAAGCTTCAGGAGTTGTGCTCAATGGAGATTCATGAAAACAAGAAAGAAAAGAGTTGGAATTTGCTCGTGGATGCTCAACATCAAGACACATGGGATGCTTGGTGCATTGACAATCTCCTGTTTGTTCAATTAGCAACCCACTAGAAGTTGGTGGATAGATTATTCTTCACAGCATACACTATTGAAACCATCAAAATCTGGCATTATTATGATGATGGCACAACAACTATCCTCAAAAGAATGAGTTTTGATACCTTCAAAATGGAATATCTCCCCCTCTGTAGTGGCATGAAAGTAGAATTCAGAGACATTGAAAAGAAAGAAGTAGAAGAAATGTTGGCAAGAGAGTCCTCTAGAGACTAAAGCCTTCTGTTATCCTTTTGTGGAGCACTAACAACTTAGTGGAGGCAACCCCCTCATGAATTATGCCATAAAGAGACAAGCGCTAGAACGAGTCCAAAGGTACATGAGAAGAGAGAAGATAAAAATCAAGGTCAAGAACAAGCTTGCAACAGAAGCCTCCTTTGATGCCTTGAAAGCACTCTTTACAGAAGTTCCCATGGCGACTCAAGGTTCTATTCCTAGTCAAATTAGTCTTGGAAAATTTGATGATAGGCCAGCAAATGTAGTCCCATTGCCAATTTTTAAGGGAGAGTACAATGAATACCCTGATCTTCATGTAGCAGAGTTTATGGTAGCATGTGTGGCTAACAATGCTAGAACCCTCGAGCATTGGTTAGCAATATTCCCCACCACTTTCAAGGGCATAGCATTTCAACGGTATGAGAGACAAGCAGCAAGAAATTTTGGCACATGGGATGACTTGAAGTTGGCCTTCCTCACTAAATTCAGGCGTGAAGGTTTTGAAGAGCGCATGCGAGAGGAGTTCATGAACCTAAGTCAGTCCTCTAGAGAAAGAGTAGAAGCTTATGTCTCATGAATGGAATCCATTCTGAAGAGATGGACCGATCATCATTTGGACGAAGGCATCGAGAAAGGAGTGTTCCTCACAGGCCTACAACTATAAGTTTGCAAGTTTGTGGAATTGAGAAAACGAGTCAATCTGCAAGTTGCAGTGGAAGGTGCAAGACTGTATAATGAAGTTGAAGCAATGTTGTTGTCACAACTCTATAGAAACAGAATTTGTATCCTTTTTCATTAATTTATCTATATAATGATTTATTAAATTTATTTCCTTTGCACTAATTAGATATAAAGAAAAGTGCATTGGAGCTGGCCACTGATGAGTGGTCATAGGTTATGGTGGACCCACACGGTGGGTTAGAGAAAAGATAGTTCACACTTTCACCTATATGACCCGATTGGGCGCCTGTGACTAGAACTCACACATATCAGGGTTAGACTCGCACACAGAAAGGATTGATGCCTTGAAGTGTGGGCTAGATCCACCAGAACAGACAGTTATAATCAACAAGATGGCATGATCATGAAATGCTTGTATAATGTGCATGTGTGGGCTGAAAGCTTGAAATGCACATTTCTTTGCATAGGAAAGTCACATGAAGATTCGGATACCATTTTTGCGATGTACACGGAAAAAGCTTTCATATGATACCCATATTGGGGGGGTCCCTAAATTCTAGGAGATCCCTAAATTTTAGGAGGTCCCTAAATTTTAGGAGCCTCGAATTAGCCTAAAAATGCTAGTCCTAAAAAATAGGGATGTCATTCTAAAAATAGTAAGTTCTGTACTCTGACTGTGCTTACTAAATTTGGTTGTTTCTATTCTTGACAGTATTCAACCCAAAAAGGAAGGCCATAAAGAAGAGACAAGTGTCAAGACACTTGTCACACAAGTTTCCAAGTGTCCCACCACTTGTCACATCTCATAACATGTGGTTGGACACTTGTCTTGTGCTACTCCACTTTCCCCTTTTGTACTAGCTCTCCCCTCTCCTATAAATAAGAGCTCGTTTTTCTTCATTGAACATCATTTTTCTTTGTTGTAAACTCATGTACAGCACCCACAGATAGCCAGAAACTGGCCCCATCCATCCCCAATTCTTCCATATTCCCTCTTCTATCACTGTTGTTACAGCACCTCCTTCTTGAGCTCTTTCTTCCATTTTAGCTACAAGAAGCAAGCTCTATCCCTGTATTGCTGATCAACGATGGAGAAAGGCTGAATTCCCCTTTTTCTTCTCTCATACTGTAAAGAAATCAGTTCTTATCATTGCATAATAGATAATGCATGTGTGTTTGTACATCTTTGCATGATCTTGTGAGAGTGAGAATTACTTTTTCTCACTCTCAGGTTGATTGTAACTGAGCTCTTCCCTAAGGGACTTGGGTTGAGCAGAAATACATTCCTTCGGGCCGGGGGGTTGCCCATCTTCAACCCTCAATCTTGTCTCCATTACTTTTACATTTTTATGGCTGTAATTTTGTGAGTAATTTTTATTTTCAGCTTTAAGTGTTCATTCTCTTTTATATTAAATCTCGAAAACAAGCAAATATCATAATTGTTAAGCATACTACGTTGTTCGGGGCGTTTACAGTGGTATCAGAGCTTTGGCTCGGTCCTCACCCCCAACACTGGTAGTGCTTACCACTATAAGTTTGTTTGTTTTCAGCCCTTGCATTGAGTGCGTGAGCATATTTTTTTTTCTTTAGTCTCAATGGATCAATCGAGTGCTATCCTTCAAGCCATTCAAAGTCTTAGAGAGGAGAATCAGCAAATTCGTGAGCAACTTCTCAAACTAAAAAAAGTTGAGAATCCCAAAGAATTCAAGGAAAGAAGCCCATCTACTTCAAGGAGACAAAGCCATACCAATGAAAGGAGCCGATCAAGAAGTCCAACTACTTCTAAGAGGCAGTCCCATTCTAGTTCAAGACAAAGAAAGAGATCGCGTCGAAGCTCATCCTCTTCTTCAAAGTCATATGGCGCCTATTCTGATGGATCCTCTTCTAGTAATGAAGAGTCACACCCTTCTCGTGGAAGACCTCATCATCGTCAAAGGCGTCGACATTCTTCACCCTCGTCTCCATCTTCATCCCCATCAAGCACTTCATCATCTTCAACCTCAATATTCGAGCATGGACGAAGGCATAAGAAGAAGAAGAAGACTAAGTCACTATCTCAACTTGAAAAGAAGATCAAGTTCAATATGTATGATGGTTCCCGAAATCCTGATCTTCTTCTGAAGTTTATTCGTCAATTTCAAATTTTGTATGATCGTGACAAGTATAAAGAAAAAGAAAAGATTAAGTTTGCAGCTTTACATTTAACCGACTTAGCCCATACTTGGTGGACGGGGTTGAAATATGATCATGCTACCCCAAAATCATGGCGGTCCTTTATTCACTTGATACAAAGCCAATTTCTTCCTGTTCATTTCAAAAGAGATGTAAAAATGGAATGGGATCGGCTTTGGCAAAGGAAAAATGAGTCACTTGGTGACTATACCAAGAGATTTTGGGAGCTACTTTTGAAGGTCCAACATTTCAAGAAGATCAGCAGTTCGGAAAAGCTTAGGAAGTTTCAAGGAGGTTTGCATTTTAAACTTCGTACTGCTCTTAATCATTATCATTGTTCTAGTCTCAGGGAACTCATTGACCATGCTGAGACATGGGAAATGGAGTGCAATGGCAACAAATCATTCCAAAAGAATGATAACAAGAGAGTAGCTGACGATGAGGAGTTTTCAGCCCCAAATGAAGGACAAAAATAGTGGCAAAAGCAGCCATCAAATCAAAAGAAGATGAAGCCCTATGCACCTCCTAATGCTCCTCAATTTCGCTCCAATCTATACCCACAAGAAAAATAACTTTTCGAAGAAGAAAAGCAACGCTTCATGAAAGAAGGGAAGTGCTTTAAATGTGGACAAACAGGCCACATAGCAAAGCAATGTCCAAACAAGGGACAAAACAAGGTTTCTGACAACAAGCCTAAGTCGCCAGTGAAAATCAATGCTATCAGTGATGTAGTTGCGAACACAACTCACACTCCAGAGACGCGCAAATTATTAAAATCTTGGGGACAGTTGCAAGGTAAGCAAGCACTATTCTTGATAGATCTTGGGGCGAATGAAAATATCATTTCCTTGCAATTAGCTAAAGAGCTTGGATTAAAGAATGAAGAGATGGACACTCCAGCAGAAGTTCGCCAAGCTTTAAATGCTGATGAAGGTGACACAGTGAAGACTATGATACCCTACATTGGCAAGCTCAAGTTTCAAATTCAAGACTACAGAGATGAAGAAACCTTCTGTATCGGAGACCTTGATGGTTGCGATGTGATTCTTGGCATGCCCTGGAATCATAGAATAGATTCAACCATCTTCTCTCAGAAAAAGAAGATAGAACTCACCAACAAAGGCAAGAAGTACGAGATCCAAGCTGGAGTTTTTGGAGACACCATACCTATGCTAAGCCATATGCAAGTCTTTAGAGCAATTAAGGATTGTGTTCAATGTTGTCTGCTTTATGTCACTGATGTAAAAGATAATATGAATGCTGAAAACCAAGAGCAACTTCAGCTCTTGGAAAAGTATAAAGATTGTTTTTTGGAAGATCTTCCTTATCAGCTTCCCCCAGAAAGGCCAGAAGACCATCATATTGATATTATCCCGGGCAGTTCTCCTCCTAATATAGCACCATACCGTGTGAGCCGTCCTCAACAAGAAGAAATCAGAAAGCAAGTCGAAGACCTACTCAATCGTGGGCTAATTAGGCCAAGTAGTTCACCATTTTGTTCACCGGTTCTTATTGTTCAAAAGAAAGATGGCACATTCAGGATGTGCATTGATTATCGAGCCCTCAACAAAATCACCGTGAAGAATCGGTTTCCTATTCCCAGAATTGATGACATTTTGGATCGTCTAGGAGGCTCAAAGGTTTTCAGCCGCATTGATTTAAAGAGTGGTTATCATCAAATTAGGGTAATACCACAAGATGTACACAAAACTGCTTTCCGCACTTCATACGGTCTTTATGAATTCTTGGTGGTTCCTTTCGGATTAACCAATGCACCAGCCACCTTTAATCGAATGATGGAGCGCATCTTTAGAGAGCATCGACAATACGTCGGTACTTTCTTTGATGATATTCTTGTCTTTAGCAAGAATGAAGAGGAGCATCATCAACACTTGGAAATTGTTCTACAATTACTACAACAAAATCAACTCTTGGTAAATGGTAAAAAGAGTGAATTTTTCATGCATAAAATAAATTACCTTGGGCATGTCATCTCTTTTGAAGGGATTCAGATGGATCCTGAAAAGATCAGGATAATCCAAGAATGGCCTCATCTTCGTGATGTACATGAGGTGCGATCGTTTCTTGGCTTATGTTCTTATTACCGCCGCTTCATCAAGCATTTTGCACATATGGCTTCTCCACTTCATGACCTTACAAAGAAGAAGATCTCTTTCCAATGGAAGGAAAAAGAGAAGGCAGCCTTCACAAGGCTGAAAACAGCTCTTACTTCTGGACCTGTTCTTATCATTCCAGATCTGGTGGAAGCAGATGCTTGCGGTGATTGTATTGGTGCAGTGCTAAATCAAGAAGGCCATGCCGTAGCCTTTGAAAGCCGCCATCTAAATGATGTGGAGAAAAGGTATGACATTTATGAAAAGGAGCTCTTAGCAGTGGTTCATGCTTTAAAGATATGGAAACATTATCTTTTAGGCAATGAATTCCTTATTAAAACCGATCATCAAAGCTTGAAGTATTTCAAGACTCAAAAGCATTTGCAGGAGAAACATGCAAGATGGGAAAATTTCTTGTCTATGTTTCATTTTCAAATTATGTACACTCCAGGGAAACAAAATGTAGTTGCCGATGCACTTTCTAGAGTGCCTCGCATTGCAACTATTACAGTGGCTCATCATGAAGATTTTCAAACGATGAAGAATACTTATGATGAAGATACTGATTTTGCAGCAATTTGGTCAAATTTACAGCAAGGAGGTTCTCATCCAGATTATTCCATCAAAGATGGTTACCTTCTCATGAACAATCGCCTTTGTGTCACTCTTCCTGTTCGACAAAAGGTGCTTAAAGAAAGTCATGAACCCCCTTATGCAGGGCATAGAGGGAGGGCAGCCACTCTAAGTGCAATTGAGCGCTACTTTTATTGGCCAACATTACGAAAAGATACACATAACTTCATTGAGGCTTGTCTTGTATGCCAAAAATCCAAATATGATAGGCAGAAGATTCCAGGATTGTTGCAACCTCTTCCAGTGCCCAAAGATCTATGGGAATCTATCACAATGGATTTCATCTCAGGTATTCCAAGAACACCTCAAGGTCATGATATGATTTGGGTCATAATTGATAGATTCAGCAAACAATCACATTTTATTCCATGTCATAAAACATTGAAATCCGCACAAGCTGCAAGACTTTTCATTCAACATATCTTCAGATTACATGGTATGCCTTCTGAGATCATTTCAGATAGAGACTCCAAATTCACAAGTAACTTTTGGCGTGCTTTATTTGAGAATTTGGGAACCACTTTAAAGTTCTCCTCAGCTTTTCATCCTCAAACTGACGGCCAAACAGAGGTGATGAGTTTCACTCTTTTGGATATGTTGAAAGCTTATGTTAGTGAACATAAGTCACAATGGGAGAAATATCTTCCATTATTGGAGTTTGCTTACAACAATACAATGCACTCATCCACAGGGAAAGCTCCAAATGAAATAGTACAGGGTAAAGTGATTCCTCCTCCAATTATTCGCACTAAAGATAAGATTTTTGCTGCTGATGAGTTTGCTTCAGATTTAAAAACAACAATGGATCAAGTTCGAGCCACTATCAAAGTTGCGCAAGAGCGACAAAAGAAGCAAGCAGATAAACGAAGAAGACCTTTGGCTTTTGAAAAAGGTCAATATGTCTTGCTAAAGTTTGATAAAAGCAGGCTCAAACAAGGTTCTGGTCAAAATTCATCTTTTCCAAAGCTCTCCAGTAGATACTTTGGACCCTTCAAAGTGATTGAGAAAATAAATGAAGTTTCTTATCGACTTGAGCTTCCTACTCATTGGAAAATACAAAATGCTTTTCATGTAAGTTTGCTAAAACCTTACATAGGATCAGAACCAAAGGAACCCATTACTGAAGATCCCCCAGAAGTTGAAGAAACAGAGCAACTCTTGGAACCTGAAAAGATTTTGTTTCTCAAGGATCGAACCACGAGAAGTGGCCTTGTGACACGAAAAATTCTTGCTAAAATTCAAGAATCTACCCACCACAGATGCACAGTGGGTAGATGAAAAATTCATGAAGGATTACCCAAATATTCTACAACAATATCAAGAAGATTTTTAGCTGAGGACAGCTGAATAAAAGCTAGAGGGCTGTCACAACTCTATAGAAACAGAATTTGTATCCTTTTTCATTAATTTATCTATATAATGATTTATTAAATTTATTTCCTTTGCACTAATTAGATATAAAGAAAAGTGCATTGGAGCTGGCCACTGATGAGTGGTCACAGGTTATGGTGGACCCACACGGTGGGTTAGAGAAAAGATAGTTCACACTTTCACCTATATGACCCGATTGGGCGCCTGTGACTAGAACTCACACATATCAGGGTTAGACTCGCACACAGAAAGGATTGATGCCTTGAAGTGTGGGCTAGATCCACCAGAACAAACAGTTACAATCAACAAGATGGCATGATCATGAAATGCTTGTATAATGTGCATGTGTGGGCTGAAAGCTTGAAATGCACATTTCTTTGAATAGGAAAGTCACATGAAGATTCGGATACCATTTTTGCGATGTACACGGAAAAAGCTTTCATATGATACCCATATTGGGGGGGTCCCTAAATTCTAGGAGATCCCTAAATTTTAGGAGGTCCCTAAATTTTAGGAGCCTCGAATTAGCCTAAAAATGCTAGTCCTAAAAAATAGGGATGTCATTCTAAAAATAGTAAGTTCTGTACTCTGACTGTGCTTACTAAATTTGGTTGTTTCTATTCTTGACAGTATTCAACCCAAAAAGGAAGGCCATAAAGAAGAGACAAGTGTCAAGACACTTGTCACACAAGTTTCCAAGTGTCCCACCACTTGTCACATCTCATGACATGTGGCTGGACACTTGTCTTGTGCTACTCCACTTTCCCCTTTTGTACTAGCTCTCCCCTCTCCTATAAATAAGAGCTCGTTTTTCTTCATTGAACATCATTTTTCTTTGTTGTAAACTCATGTACAGCACCCACAGATAGCCAGAAACTGGCCCCATCCATCCCCATCATCATCCCCCACTTCTCCATTATCAAATTCTTCCATATTCCCTCTTCTATCACTGTTATTACAGCACCTCCTTCTTGAGCTCTTTCTTCCATTTTAGCTACAAGAAGCAAGCTCTATCCCTGTACTGCTAATCAACGATGGAGAAAGGCTGAATTCCCCTTTTTCTTCTCTCATACTGTAAAGAAATCAGTTCTTATCATTGCATAATAGATAATGCATGTGTGTTTGTACATCTTTGCATGATCTTGTGAGAGTGAGAATTACTTCTTCTCACTCTCAGGTTGATTGTAACTGAGCTCTTCCCTAAGGGACTTGGGTTGATCAGAAATACATTCCTTCGGGGGGGGGGGGTTGCCCATCTTCAACCCTCAATCTTGTCTCCATTACTTTTACATTTTTATGGCTGTAATTTTGTGAGTAATTTTTATTTTCAGCTTTAAGTGTTCATTCTCTTTTATATTAAATCTCGAAAACAAGCAAATATCATAATTGTTAAGCATACTACGTTGTTCGGGGCGTTTACAGTTGTCAATGACCTCAGGAAGAGAAGTCTTACCTCCTCCCATGCCAAGAATGGTATACCTACCAAATGCAGTCCTAGGGACAGTTCCCTACCCCTACCCTAGATGCAAACAATGCCACAGTACAATGTACCTAATCCACAATGGCCGTAGACAACAATGCCTCAAATAATGGTTCAACCACAACAACAATGGTCTCAAACAGTTCCTCCAATGGCGACTCAACAACAGTGGAATCCTACCCACTGGAATCAACATCCCCAAGTCTCAACAAGAGCTTTGAATCAAAACTAGAGCAGAGGATCTCCTAGATCAACTCAGCTCGTATATGTATTAATTACAGAAGCTTCCCAAAACCCTACAACAAGTACTCCAGGAGGTGAAAATATAAAGGACTACCTATCCAATTTAATGGTAAGTATCAAGAAAGAGCTTATGGATGTGATTATAGAGCAGCTATAGATGCCGAGGTTGAATATCGCCAATATATCCACTCCTGCGGGAGGTGGAAGAGATGTGATATGTTCTAATACATGGTGTGTAAAGTGCCATCAAGCGGGACATTTAGCCACTGAATGACAAAAGCAGAGACAGAAACAGAAGCAAAAGTAGAAGCAGAGGACGTAATAGAGAGCTTGTTCTTCTCTTACAAAACACCCATAGATGTAGAAACAAAACCTAAAGAGGACGAAAGTGATAATGTAGATGAAGATTATGAAAGTGAGCTAGAAGGATCTATCCTACTTACAAAAGGCAGAGATGAGGAAGAAGTTTTTGATGTTCCTAAAGCCTCAGAAGCAGAAGATCCATTTTTATTTGAAAAAATGATTGTGGTACCCTCTGGACAGATCCATGAATCATGTCATACAAAAAACCTCTATAAGAAATGGATTAAGAAGAATAAGCCTTCCTTAGGCAGTGGCTCTTGTCATCCAAAGTTATCCTTCCTTAAAGAAGATGATGGAAATGCACCTTGCCAACAAGCCCCGGCCCTCCAGCTCAAACAGAACGTAGGAAGTTCATGTTATGTGACATTCTTGGATACATCTTCAAAAGGCAAATTCTTGAGCAAAGAAGTAACTCATCCCCAACCCAAACTTGAAACCTCAATGATACCCTTTCAGCCTCCCAAAGAGCGAGCTAAGCCTCCATTAAAAGACAACAGTAGTTCCAGTGCATCATCAGAAGATGAGACCACTCCCTTGAAGGAGTCGGATCTCTACCTAGAAGCAATTCGTGGGACATTTATTCGTGAAGTGAAAGATGAAAGGCAATTGATGTTCCTAGATGTTGAAGGTACTGAACCTCACCTGAAAGTGGGTCTAAATCTTCCAAACAAATAATTAGTGGTCTTGTAATGAGACCTACTAAAGGAGAACTTAGACATGTTTGCATGGTCATATAAAGATCTAAAGGGGATTGATCCCACAGTATGCCAACACCACATCGATCTAGAGCCTCATGCCAAACCTGTGAGGCAAAGACAGAGGCACATGAATCCCAATTATTTTGCTCTAGTGAAGGTTGAATTATTGAAGCTCCTTGAAGCTAAGTTCATTTATCTTGTTGCTAACAGTGAATGGGTTTCGCCCATTGTGATCGTACCCAAGAAGAATGGGAAACTTCGAATATGTGTGGAATTTTGAAAGCTGAACTCCAAGACGAAGAATAATCATTTCCCTATCCCTTTCACAGACCAATTGTTAGACACAGTGGCAGGCCATGAGCTCTATTTCCTCTTGGATGGATTCATCGGATACAACCAAGTCCAAATCGCAGAAGAGGACCAATCCAAAACAACCTTCACAATAGAATAGGGAACCTATGCTTATAGAGTGATGCCATTTGGGCTCTATAATGCTCCTGCTACCTTCTAACGAGTAATGATGACTGCCTTCAAAAACCATCTACATGATTTCATTGAGGTTATCTCGATGACTTTTGTGCCTATAGCATAATCCATGAGCATTGGGGACATCTAGGCAATGTTTTGATAGATGTCGAGAGTATGTGATTTCTCTCAACCCCAAAAAATGTATTTTTGGCGTCTCATTAGGCCACATTGTCTCTGCACAAGGGATAGCAACAGATCCTGCTAAGATTGAGAAGATTTCTGCCTTGACAACCCCAACTAACCTTAAGCAATTGAGGGGATTTCTTGGCCATGTGCATAAACTCCTAAGAAAAGATACTGAGTTTACATGGATCACTGATTATGACGAGGCATTTAATATCCTAAAGCAATATTTGATTGAAGCACCCATCCTGCAGCCGAAGGAGTTCCATGTTCACACTGATGCATCAGTTGAAGGTCTAGGTGCAGTCTTATGTCAAAAGGGCCCCTCTAAATTAGATCAATCAATCTATTATGCAAGTCGGAAAGTAACTGACAGAGATTGAAACTACACAGTGATATAGCTTGAGTGTGTAGCAATGGTGTTTGCTTTGGAGAAAATCCAACATTATCTGTTATTGAAACATTTTAAATTCTATGTGGACCATGAAGCCATTTCCTTCCAGATGAAAAAGGCTGACGTGAAGGGAAGAATGATGAGATGGCTCCTTCTATTTCAAGAGTTTGACTTTGAAGATGTTACCAAACTCGAGGTCACTCTCATGTCGGTCTTGGCTAATCCCCTTTTGCAAATCCCTCAAAATGATGATGAAGAAGAGCAAGATGATCTAGACCTCCCATATGCATCCTTGTTTCTCGTCAACATTGTAACTTACTGGTATAAAAACATTGCTAACCTACTAGCAACCCAGCAGTATCCTCCTGGCATCTTGAGCCATGAGAAGAAGAAGATTCTGTTGGAATCATCCCCCTACACCCTATTAGGTGGCGCTCTATACAAGAAAGGCAAGGACGAAGTCTTATGAAGATGTGTTGCAAGAGAAGAAATTGGCATAGTATTGAAAGCATGCCATGACGAGCCATATGGTGGACACTTCGCAAAAGAAGCGACAGCCAGAAAAGCCTTGCAAGATATTGGTGGCCAACTCTCAATAAGGATGCTTATGATTACTGCAAATAGTGTGATTCTTGTCAATGAATGGGAAAGCCTACCAAATCCAATGCCATGCCCTTGCAACCCATTCTTCCTCTAAAGCCATTCAAGAAGTGGGGATTTGATTTTGTGGGCCCCATTGATCTGCCAACCAGATAGAAGCAGAATAGATATATCTTGGTCTGTACAGACTACGTAACAAAGTGGTGTGAAGCTAAAGCTCTAAATCGAGATGATGGTAATAGCGTAGCCTTGGTCCTATACGAGAATATCATCACCCGTTTTGGCAGTCCCCTAGAGCTTGTCAGTGTAACAGAGGTACCTACTTTCTTAACAAGATTATGGAAGAGTTGACAGAACTGTATAAGATCCACCATGGCAAGTCCACCCCCTATTACCCCAGAGCCAACGACCAAGTTGAAGTCACCAAACACATCCTCTGCTCTATCCTAATAAGGACAATTGCCGTATATCACCGTGATTGGGATGATTGACTTATAGAGGCCCTCTAGGCGTACAGAAGCTCCCATAAGGCATCTACATGACAAACTCCTTTCTAGTTGGTGTATGGAATAGAAGACGTCTTTCCTATTGAACTCGAGATACCCTCTCTGCGCATGGCCATCAACGAATGCTTGGGAGATGACGAGTCCTTGCAATGCCATCTCTTGCACTTGGAGTGTCTCGATGAGATCCGTAGAATGGCCCTATAGTGCATGGAAGCCACACAAGCTCGCATAAAGGTCTATCATGACAGCTTCATCAAGCAGAAGTAGTTCAAGGAAGGTGACTTATTTCTCGCTTATGATTCTCGATTTGGCAAGTTTCCAAGGAAGCTTCAACCTAATTATAAAGTACTTGCTATCAATCCGAATGGCTCTGTCCAAGTCCAAACAGTTGATGCCTCTGATGATCCCTTTATGATCAATGGATATTGCTTGAAGAAGTCCTTCCCTCCCTGGGGATCTTGGCAATCACATGGTACTTTTACCATTCTCTTAATTAAAAAAGAAAAAAAAGAAAAAAAAAGAAATATCGATCATGGGAGAAAAGGACTTAGGTCGTCTCTATCATGCCAACCTATTCTTCGCAAGAAAAGGTGGAAACACTCTCAAGAGTAGGAAAGGAAAAAAAAAACAAACAAACAAACTACTATGAGAGAAAAGGAAGCAATTCCTTGTCATAGTAGGCCTTATTCTGAGAAAAGGTGGTAAACACCCTTGGGTGGGAAGCTTGGTGTGGAAAAGGTGGTAACACCCTGTAGTCTAGGATAGCCGAATCATCATCATACACTTTTCTAGAGGAAATTCCAAAGCCACATCCCTTGGTGTGATGTCTTTGTACTCCCCACAGAACATGTGATTCCCTCACACAGATGACATGATCTCTAGAAAATCTACTATACCAGATATATGATCTTCATCGACAAACAATTGAGTGATGTGACCTTTCATCCTAACAGGATGGGCTATGAGTATGGTCTGCCCTCTGTATCTATCAGTGAGTGTGAGACATAGGGTGGGGTGATTGACTAGTCCTTGCCCTTTACATTTAACAGAGAGGTGAGATGTGTGAATGGAGTGTTGCATGCACAGCTTGGGCCTCTCAATACACAAAGCAC